>NC_079226.1:26795262-27095262 GCF_029633865.1 Lampris incognitus
GCACGCACGCACGCGCGCGCACGCACGCACACATTCTCTCTCTCTCTTCTCTTGCGATTGGGTCGAGGGTGCTTTGGAACATTTTTTCATGGACCTCTTAAAGTCCGGCTATGTGGTGCTATCCACCCTGCGTTTTTGTCTTCCCTCTGTTGTCAGCACACTTGTGTCATTTTCCCACTTGCAGTACTTAGAGGGTAAGAGCTATTCAAAAGGCTGGGTTGCAAGACTTTTTTGAAACCTCTCATTGTGTTGCAGTGTACAATGAATAGACTGAAGGTTGAAGGGGTACGTATGACTTTCAGTGTCAAATTTCAGGCATATGCAGGCTACTCTCAAGATTAATTAATCTTGAGTACCAATGCAATTTGACAAAATGAATATAAAATGAAACTGTGTAATTTCTCACCACTTAGACATGGAATAGGACAAACATGCGTGATCGCAGGGAGAGTGGCTCACCCACACATTGTCCATATATTGACATATGGGAGCTGCCCAATACAGTTACAGCCTTTAAGAGTGGAACGATTCTTCTGTGGCAGTGGGGTGGGGGGTTTCATGCCTTGCTCAAGGGCACATTGTAGCTACTGTGGTACAGGAGAGTGACACTCTCATCCTGATGCACGCATTTGTTTCAAGGGGTCAAATCTGCATGAAAGTTTGTTCCATAAGCTTTTATACTCCTCATAATTACAGTTCCATAGTCTTAAGGTATCTCACTGAAATCCCCTTTCACATATTTTCAATGGTCATATGGCTGTCTAAGAGGGTTTTTTTTCTTTTTTTCACAGAACAGTGAAAGCTAATTTATTGAAGTGAAATTAATTTCAGAGCTCCTGAGTCACCCCATGATGATAACTGTGAATGAAGTCAGGCAGATATCCCTGGAGTCATAAAGATTGACTACACAATGGCTGCTTTTTTGTCCATCAATCTCACTGCAACTCTGGCGCCTGCCCACCACTGGACACTTGCCATTACTTTGTCTCTAAAGGATGACAGATACTGCCATAGCTTCTGATTCCTAAAGAGAAAAAAATATATAGAGCCTATATATTCTTTAAGGTCCGACTTTCCCCACTGCTGGCTGCAACGACACCCACAGGATTTCTCCCTGTTGAAGAGAGCGAAAAACGGTGGGGGACAGGAGGCTGATTACATTGAATGTTAATACTGTGAAAGGCGAGGGGGAGGAACACACGAGACACAAGTTGCAATAAGATTCCAGGATTGTGTCTCTTGGGGGGGGGGGATTAATTTCCTGGATATTGCTGCAAAAGCACAGGGTGCAGCACAGAAGAGAACAATGATGCATCTCAGCAGGCCATTATACAGAATGTCTTAATAGTCACTTCACAGTGTTAACTAAATTGGCCTTATTGTTCCGCTGCAATTGCCTTTCACCCTCTTCCTCTTTGTTGAAATGGTTTTGTACAGTAATATGGTCAAACGCTAAATAGCTCTTTGCAGAACACTGTTGGGCTTTGTGTATGGTGAGTGATTTGCATGTGGCAGGGACGCCTCACTGGTTAGATATGAAATGGCCATACTTCATTAGTTGGAGAGTGGTGGTGGCATCTTTAAGCATTATAGAATATAAATAAGTAGGTGGCAATCACATCCAAGCTCTGGAATACTAAGTTGAGAGCAATGAGGCATTTTTCTGCCCCCTCAAACAAATAGTTGTCCTCCTACCCAGAATCCTTAGATACTAAGAGTCAGTGGATGGTCCACCATGTGTGTACCTGCACAAATTTGCCTTCGGCTTAATGTGCAACTGCTGATCCAGTTATTTGCCTGTTGGTGCAGGCTACGCTTATTTTAAGTGGTTACAATTACATAAGCAGTAGCACAGAGCTAGCTAAGTAGTTCTTAAATCATTCACCGAGGGATTTGGTTAACTGGTCGGGCCATGAATTCATGTTGGGGTCATGTTTCAAGTGTTATAGACAGCATTTCTGAGCCATCACAGGCATTTTGCCAGGCAGGGCCATGCTTCGACTGACAGATCTGCCACATAGAGCGGCAAACCCCTACAGGCCCTGTCCACACACCACTGTGCGTGGCCTTTTGCTCACCTCTGCTGACAAACTATTGGAAGACATTGTCAAAATGGACACACACACACACACCTCAATGTAAAAAGCACAGTGGTCAGCAAATGCTCAACAATAAGAAAAAGCAGCAGTCGGCATATAGCTAGTATTTATATCAGAAGCTCTTCAGGGTTCACATGTCCATGTTGTTTTTTCTGTTTTCCACATTTGAGTTGTCTCATCTTAGACATAAGGGAGGCGATGAGGAGAAATGGAGTGACTGACTGGCTCAAACACAAATATGTATGCTCTCAAAGACGGCTGAATCAGTTCATCTGGATACGTTTACTGACAGATAGGTTTCATCACTCAGCTAAGTGACAGCTTCAGTCGGACTGAAGACTAAAGTCAGACTGATGATGTCACTACGTTGAGTGATGAAACGGATCTGCCAATAAATGTTGTATCCAGATGAACTGATTCAACCTTCTTTGATTTTCTTTCCTGGATTATTGAGCATGCATCAAGACAATGTATACTCTCCTTCTGAAATACCCTCCACGTCTCCCTGAAGAGGCTCACCAAGTGTTTGCCGATACTATTAAGGTAATATCCATCTATCCATTATCCAAACCGCTTATCCTTATTCAGGGTCGCGGGGATGCTGGAGCCTATCCCAGCAGTCATTGGGCGGTAGGCGGGGAGACACCCTGGATAGGTCGCTAATCCATCACAGGGTTTAAGGTAATATAAGGAGCAGAAAGTTAATGCAATCACACCAACTGTTTTAAAGTCTCTTAAATGTGCTTCTCTGCAACTAGAAATTCACCCGATCTGAATTATCCAACCATCTGGTCAGGAAAATTAAACCAACGAGTCGTGCCGAAATATCCCGAGATTTTGGCAGGTACTGTTTTAATACAGCCTCTAAGCCATCATCATTGTTGGTATTGAAACCCACAGGGCATCGCGTGATGTTTCCCAAAGCACGACTGGACAAGATGAATCCCTCCCCCTGTGGATGCAGAAGGTTGTTAGGTGGTTGAATTATTTGACAGGGATGTGATGTGTGACCCAGCAGAGACCTCTCTAAAGTAAAAAAAAAAAAAAGGCAACAGCATAAAACTGTACGTGCATCACCCTCCGATACCGAGGGGAATAAGGAAATTCGGGGTCAGTAGTTCAGAGACAGACCAGACTGTCTCTTTCAACTGCGCACCCTTGGAAAAAGCAGCCGTCACTAGAAGATGATCTTCGTTCTCAATTCAATATAAACGGCGTTTCATAACCACGTTATCTTACTTTGTATTCCCGAGGCTGGGACCGCCCTTTTCTCAGCTTTATTCTCACAACAACGCTTCCACTCTGCTCAGGAGCGCGTTTGAAGGGTGTAATAATGGCACGCCAGTCTTTTTATCTATGACAGTCTATGGAGCAGATTTGCCCTCTGGTCCTACTCTCTCTCTCTCTGCTCCCTCCTCTCCCCGCAGCTGCTTTCATACGGAGTCTGTAGTCCTCTGATAGAGACTTGCGACGCCCCGGCATCTCCACATCTCCATGCATTTCAAGCTACTACAGACGTTTTGTCCCCCGCATTTCTGAAGTTATATAAACCGTGCTGTCAGATACCGCGTGAACGCGAAGCCATCAGAGCCCTTTGCTGTTTGCGCTGGCTTTGAAACATCCGCCTCGAATAATTCAGAGGTCTCAGTGGTTAAAATTGAACCCAATACTGTAAATTAGCATGAATATGTGGAAAGCATGTCTGTTGCTTATTTGTGAGGATTTTTCAGGAAGTGTAAAGTGCAGGTTTTTTTATTTTTACACTTTCTCATTACCAACTCCCCCTTTCCGTTTGATCACTTTGCATCTACTTTTTCTTGCGATGTACCTGACCTGAACAAAAAGCACATTAGATTAACAGCCCAGCGCAAGCGAGCAATCAAACTGCACTGAGAGCGTCAGTGTGTGCTTCGCCTTATTCCATGTCGAACCACTGAGAAACAACACACTTTCATTTCATATCCATTTTGTCTAATTGCATTGGTACTCAGATTAATTAATTTTGAGAGTAGCCTGCAAATGCCGGAAATTGACATTGAAAGTCGTACGCATGCCTTCAACCTCCAGACTGTAGTCACTGTACACTGCAACACAATAAGAGGTTCAGACGAGTCTCACAACCCAGCATTTGGGTAGTTCTTACACTCTACTGTTGCAAAACACTATCTTGCAAGTGGGAGAATGACAAGTGTGCTGACAACAGAGGGAAGACAAAAACACAGGGTGGATGGCACCACATAAGCCGGACTTTGAGAAGTCCATGCGGGTGTCCGGGTAGGGTGGCGGTCTATTTCGTTGCCTATCAACACGGGGCTTGGCGATTGGTCAGGCGTCCCTACAGACACAATTGGCTGTGTCTATAGGTGGGAAGCCAGAAGTGGGTATGTGTCCTGGTTGCTGCACTAGCACCTCCTCTGGTCAGTCGGGGGACCTGTTCATGGGGGGGAGGGGGAACTGGGGGGAATAGCGTGATCCTCCCATGCTCTACGCCCCCCTGGCGAAACTCCTCACTGTCAGGTGAAAAGAAGCGGCTGGCAACTCCACATGTATCGGAGGAGGCATGTGGTAGTCTGCAGCCCTCCCCGGATCGGCAGAGGGGATGGAGCAACGACCGGGACTGCTCGGGAAGAGTAGGGTAATTGGCTGAGTACAATTGGGGAGACAAACGGGGGGGATAGGTCCATGAAAAAAATGCTCCATAGCACCCTCAAGCCAACCACAAGTGTGTGTGTGTGTGCGCGCGCACACGCACGTGCGTGCTTTGGCAGTGTGAATATCGTACCATTTCACTAGATCCTTGAAAAGCCTCAACACGTAGGCCAGAGGCAGCATACTAAGGCGTTTATGGGGTCAGGTGGGTTGGCAGGCAATGCTGAGAAGCTACCGTTAATGAGGAAGATGTCAAAAAAGGCTCAGTGATAAAGAAAAAAAACCCTCTTTGACAAGTCTCCGTTAATAGATGACTCACTGTGGGCTTGTAGGAAAGGTCAGGTTCCTCACAGCAGGGCCACTGCAAGGTTTACTTTAGTTAGAAGGATGTGTCTCAAGTGAACAGTATAAGGAGCAGGGCCGGGAAAAACAGCATACTGTGAAAAGACACAGTAATCACACATTTTGGGATAACCATTTTACGGATTCATTTTAAGAGTTCATGTATTTATAGAAATAATAATTTTGTGAGGGTGTCCAGGTAGCGTAGCAGTCTATTCCATTGCCTACTAACACGGGGATTGCCGGTTCGAATCCCCCTGTTACCTCTAGCTTGGTCTGGCATCCCTACAGACACAATTGGCCGTGTCTGGAGGTGGGAAGCCGGATGTGGGTATGTATCCTGGCCGCTGCCCTAGTGCCTCCTCTGGTTGGTCGGGGTGCCTGTTCATGGGGGAGGGGGGAACTATGGGGAATAGCATGATCCTCCTACACGCTACATACCCCTGGGGAAACGCCTCACTGTCAGGTGAGAAGAAGCGGCTGGTGACTCCACATGTTGGAGGAGGCATGTGGTAGTCTGCAGCCCTCCCCGGATCGGCAGAGGGGGTGGAGCAGCGACCGGGACAGCTTGGAAGAGTGGGGTAATTGGCCAAGTACAAATGGGGGGAAAAAAGGGGGGGGGATGATATTTTTGTTTCAGACACTGATGATGTTTAGCGGCTGTTTAATTATGGTGCAACTTTCAATGCAGGTGCATTAATAATGACAAAATTTGAAGCTCCAGGTTCAGGAGTTTGTTTTCCTGTGGTGACAACTGACTAACCACCAGCAAACCCCAGGTGTCTATTTCTGGAGCAGATCAGTCTTTAAATTAGTGGTCCAAGTCGGCGATGGTTACCATGACGGAACCCAATGATCGCCAATAAAATGTCTCAACTGCCATGTTGTATTACATCATCTCCTGCTGTCTGTACACTACGGCAATTTACAACATGTTGGCGTTGCAGTCGGTGACATCTCCTCACTATTTTTTTGCACCCGAGCATGAGTGATTGTGTTTTGAATCAAACTCCTGGAGAGAGTGAATGCAGACTGAATGGGCTGTGACAGGAAGGTAATATAATTCCTGATAGGCTCCCAAACCACCCCACTGTGTGATGTATCTTATATTACGGCACCTCTCTTATCCAGCATGCATAAATTATGCATCCCTACATAAATAATCTATCCTTAACACATACTGAGAAAATTTTGGTGCAAGCCTCCTCCTCCTCCCTTTGCGTTGATATGTTTAAGAGAGTCACTTGAGCGATGGTCCTTGGTTGAAGTTTGATGTCGATGTCATAGTGCCTCAGACCAGAGATTACACCAAAGCTCCACTCTGCCATTTTTTGCCACAAATAGCCACATGAGAAGGTGATCTGAATTCAGCTCATGACCACGCAGTTTCCCCGGATGAAATGGAAACTTGGATGGAAATCGCTGGGGCTGAACAATGGGAGGCAGAAGTGTGTTGATGAATACTAGCCACATGCTCGGCGGCAGCATCTGATTAGACCGGAGCCCAGGTGGAGAGGATAATGAAACAAAGGAAGGACAATAAAGTATGGATGTTTTTAAATATAAATTCTCACTGTGTAAGTTGCTGGGATCATTTTGCCTCTTTTCAATTATCCGTATGCTTAAGACCAACTAATAAAACTCTGCATACGTGGCACCTTGGTGAAAGGATGAGGCCGTGGTGCCTGGCTGGGTGCAGGCTGTGTCAGCTAAGGTAGCTCAACACACAGAAAAACAAAAAAAATTGCCCATTTTGTGGCTGTTTTTAAGTGTCAGTTTTGTATATATGCATCATTTGGCAAAATATTTGGCGTTTGTCATCACCTCGTAGTACTGCATTTTTGGGGTAAATTACTTCCCACTCAGAATCAGGCTTCCCTTATTTTGACCTTTTAAAAAAAAGCCTCTGGAATATTTTGCATTTCCATAAATATGTGAATAAATTCTAAAAGTACCATCAACCCCAAAGCAGAAAAACATTCATTTAAATATAGTCTTGCTGTTTGTGGCTGATATGCCTCAGTTCAAATGAGCTATGGCGAAACATGTGGTAAACACAGGCCTTTCTCTCATTTTCCTCTGCCTACCTTCCTCATGCCATAGAGGAACAGATGTTATATATAATCTGTACACGCCGGTCAGGAAATAGATAATGGTGCTATTTGGAAACAAATGCTTCTTCATCAGCAATGCAAGGCCTGAGGCAACATGTAAGATGTGAGAGGCAGAAATTAGAGGCATCTTTTCATCATGGTCCCAATCCACAAACAATTTGACGGCTGCAGCAGCACAACAAGACTTACTGCCGATTTGCGGAGAATCAGTCCAGCAAGCCAGGCTGACGTTTGACTTTACCTGCTTTCTTCTGGAAGTGAAATACTTCCCCCCCCCCCTTTTCTCTCCCAGTTGTATTTGGCCAATTACCCTACTCTTCCGAGCCGTCCCGGTCGCCGCTCCAACCCCTCTGCCTGTCCGGGGAGGGCTGCAGACTACCACATGTCTCCTCCGATACATGTGGAGTTGTCAGCCGCTTCTTTTCACCTTACAGTGAGGAGTTTCACCAGGGGGACGTAGCGCATGGGAGGATCATGCTATTCCCCCCAGTTCCCCCTCCCCCCCGAACAAGCGCCCCGATGGGCCAGAGGAGGCGCTAGTGCAGCGACTAGGACACATACCCACATCCGGCTTCCCACCCGCAGACACGGCCAATTGTGTCTGTAGGGACACCTGACCAAGCCGGAGGTAACACGGGGATTCGAACTGGAGATCCCTGTGTTGGTAGGCAATGGAATAGACCGCCATGCCACCCGGATGCCAGGCTCCCACTTCTTGCAGGAGTACTTCACAGCTACCTTCTTTATCTGTTACACTGTTAGGACGACAACAACACCTATTTTCATCACATGAACCGATGCCGTGTTGATGCTGCGCAGGCTTGCTGTGTATTATATAACAGCAGCTGTGACTGTGGACACTTTCCCATTTACCAACACATGCAACTTTAATGCCAAGATAATATTTCAAGTCTTTACAGTCAGTGGCCTTGCTTATGCAAATGCTTTTTATTACCTATTAGCATGCACGACATTATTGTGGTTTGCAAGTCATGATTTTACTTTCCTTAAAAAGATCTGATAAACATTTATGGGGATCTGCAATGCAATCGGCTGCCAAAATGTAGAGCCTTATCTTTGCTGGCACGTCTGACCTAAATTTTAAACTTGATTTCATTCACCACAAACAGCCCTTTTCCCTTAGCACAATATGCACCCGTTGTCAGAATATATTCACCAAACTATTTCTCCTTGCCTCCCTTTCTCTGTCTTTTTCAGCCTCCATCTATTTTCCCTCTCCCAACATATACACTACCGTTCAAAAGTTTGGGATCACATTGAAATGTCCATATTTTTGAAGGAAAAGCACTGTACTTTTCAATGAAGATAACTTTAAAGTAGTCTTAACTTTAAAGAAATACACTCTATACATTGCTAATGTGGTAAATGACTATTCTAGCTGCAAATGTCTGGTTTTTGGTGCAATATCTACATAGGTGTATAGAGGCCCATTTCAAGCAACTATCACTCCAGTGTTCTAATGGTACAATGTGTTTGCTCATTGGCTCAGAAGGCTAATTGATGATTAGAAAACCCTTGTGCAATCATGTTCACACATCTGAAAACAGTTTAGCTCGTTACAGAAGCTACAAAACTGACCTTCCTTTGAGCAGATTGAGTTTCTGGAGCATCACATTTGTGGGGTCAATTAAACGCTCAAAATGGCCAGAAAAAGAGAACTTTCATCTGAAACTCGACAGTCTATTCTTGTTCTTAGAAATGAAGGCTATTCCATGCGAGAAATTGCTAAGAAATTGAAGATTTCCTACACCGGTGTGTACTATTCCCTTCAGAGGACAGCACAAACAGGCTCTAACCAGAGTAGAAAAAGAAGTGGGAGGCCGCGTTGCACAACTGAGCAAGAAGATAAGTACATTAGAGTCTCTAGTTTGAGAAACAGACGCCTCACAGGTCCCCAACTGGCATCTTCATTAAATAGTACCCGCAAAACACCAGTGTCAACATCTACAGTGAAGAGGCGGCTGCGGGATTCTGGGCTTCAGGGCAGAGTGGCAAAGAAAAAGCCATATCTGAGACTGACCAATAAAAGAAAAAGATTAAGATGGGCAAAGAACACAGACATTGGACAGAGGAAGACTGGAAAGAAGTGTTGTGGACGGATGAATCCAAGTTTGAGGTGTTTGGATCACAAGGAAGAACGTTTGTGAGACGCAGAACAAATGAAAAGATGCTGGAAGAATGCCTGACGCCATCTGTTAAGCATGGTGGAGGTAATGTGATGGTCTGGGGTTGCTTTGGTGCTGGTAAGGTGGGAGATTTGTACAGGGTAAAAGGGATTCTGAATAAGGAAGGCTATCACTCCATTTTGCAACGCCATGCCATACCCAGTGGACAGCGCTTGATTGGAGCCAATTTCATCCTACAACAGGACAATGACCCTAAACACACCTCCAAATTGTGCAAGAACTATTTAGAGCAGAAGCAGGCAGCTGGTATTCTATCGGTAATGGAGTGGCCAGCGCAGTCACCAGATCTGAACCCCATTGAGCTGTTGTGGGAGCAGCTTGACCGTATGGTACGCAAGAAGTGCCCATCCAACCAATCCAACTTGTGGGAGCTGCTTCTGGAAGCGTGGGGTGCAATTTCTCCAGATTACCTCAACAAATTAACAGCTAGAATGCCAAAGGTCTGCAATGCTGTAATTGCTGCAAATGGAGGATTCTTTGACGAAAGCAAAGTTTGATGTAAAAAAAATCTTATTTCAAATACAAATCATTATTTCTAACCTTGTCAATGTCTTGACTCTATTTTCTATTCATTTCACAACATATGGTGGTGAATAAGTGTGACTTTTCATGGAAAACACGAAATTGTTTGGGTGATCCCAAACTTTTGAACGGTAGTGTATTTTGTTGCTTGGGTTCACTATTCTACCCTTGAGCTATTTATAGAGGGGCATAGAGCCATATATTACCTGGCGGGGTGTTTTGTTTTTTTTTTGGACAACTTTTCAGGCGTTTTGCAGCAGTGAAATACAATATCGAATTGTGAAAGTCGTGTTGAGCAACCTTACGCATTATAACAAAACACAAAGACAACACCCAGACAGGGATGTTACATATTCAAGGGGCTGTTTTGGCTTACAGCTATCTTACAGTATTTATAGGGCCCAAGCTTAGTTCTATTACTATTGACTTAAAAAATGTAGGACACGGGTATCTCGAGGTAGAGTTGGTGATGTTTCATGCTGGCATTAATTTGTGCAGTGTTTTAGATCCACGTCACGGTCAGCAAAAAGACATGGAAGATGGTGAAATCAATTCATTGAACAATGATTGACGGACACAATACACTAAGTACACAAACCTGTGGGGACAACAGGGTGTTGCGCTGTGTGTGTGTGTGTGTGTGTGTGTGTGTGTGTGTGTGTGTGTGTGTGTGTGTGTAAAGGAAGGAAGAGAGAGAAAGGAAGAGACAATGAGAGAAAGAGGGGGCAAGCCCATCTGGATATGCATCGCTTTTCTTGACAACACACACACACACCCACACACTTTCCTGCACATCTATCTTTGTGAGGTCCCGTATTGATTACATTCATTCCCTCGCCCTTAACCCTAATATCATCATAACTACATGGCTAACCTTAGCCCTTACCCTAACCTTAACCTAATCCTAACCTTAAACCCAAATCTTAACCCTAAAATAGAATAGAACTTTAAATGAGGGCTGGGCAAAATGTCCTCACTTTGCAAAAATGTCCTCGCTCTGATGGTTAAAAACTCAAACTGGTCCTGACAAAGATAGGAGAGATAGAAGTACAAGAACACACACACACACACACACACACACACACACACACACACACACACACACACACACACACACACACACACACACACACACACACACACACACTAAATCATGTTTAGTCAGGGACAGGAAGGGTCAGTAAATGCTGGCAAATGGCTACCGTACACATTGTGCTCCTTTATCAACACTCCATATAACTAGGGCAATAAAGCACATGCATGATAATTTCATGGCATCCCAAGGGAAACCACATAAGCATTCATAAATGCAGGTGCCTGACTAGCGGCATAAACACCACTACAGGCAATGACATACTAAGTTCATTTTACAGCAAGCGTGTTGTCATGCTGGTGGCAAATTAATGCACCATGGCGCCATTAGAGTAAGCCCATCATGCCTGCAACCAAAACATGCATCTTTAACACCCAGCAGGTGATGAAGAAGATATTCTCTGTCAGCAACTTACTGTATGGAGGACTTCATTACATTTAATTGCTTGCAGTATGTAGAAACTCGGTCTTACAAAATGATCGCTGACCTCTTTTTTCTGCACTGGAGAAAGTCGAACTGCATTAACAGGCATAAATAGAGGCATAGAAAGTGAGACAAATGCTAAAAGGGTTCATTCTTTCTTTTAGCAGAGGCAATTTTCCGAATCATGGCCAGCAAAACCTCTGGCATTTAGCAATCACCAGTTCTGAAGTGCTCAAAATTAGTTTTGGGACCTCTGTCAGAGGCTTACGTGTTTCAGTCTGCTGTAACTTTCTTGAGGCTGACTGTCGTTGAGGTGGATGATTAGCTGTCTGCCTCCAAGAGATCCATGGTCTAATATTGATGATCTAATATTGATGATCTAATATGACAGCAGCAGGCATGTTGTTAAACTGACGAGGAAAGGAAAAAGGGAAGAACCATTGAGGCCACTTTGATACACCAAATCAAAGTTTAAAACGGTGCCTAAAAACAGTGTTGCACTGATGACGGCTTTCAGGAGTTGACAGGCGTTTCTCTGCAGCTTTTTTTTCCTTTTGTGGATCCCCCCCCCTTTTTTTCCTCCCCCAATTGTATCCGGCCAGTTACCCCACTCTTCCGAGCCATCCCGGTCGCTGCTCCACCCCCTCTGCCGATCCGGAGAGGGCTGCAGACTACCACATGCCTCCTCTGATACATGTGGAGTCACCAGCCGCTTCTTTTCACCTGACAGTGAGGAGTTTCGCCAGGGGGACGTAGCGCGTGGGAGGATAATGCTATTCCCAGCCCCCCCCCCGAACAAGTGCCCCGACTGACCAGAGGAGGCGCTAGTGCAGCGACCAGGACACATACACACACCCGGCTTCCCACCCACAGACTTGGCCAATTGTATCTGTAGGGACACCTGACCAAGCCGGAGGCAACACGGGGCTTCGAACCGGCGATCCCCGTGTTGTTAGGCAATGGAACAGACCACTACGCTACCCGGACACCCCTCTGTAGCTTTTTGATCTATATTTATTCTGTTAAACCTCTATTGAGGGTTTCAGTTTTTTCAACCAACTGAGAATTTTGCATCTTAGTCTGCCTTGTGCACCTTGCAGTTTTGTTCTACATTGAAGAACACCGTTTTGTTTTACACAGCAAACGTTTTAATGTGTAAGGAATGGATGAACAAACACGTTATGCCTGCACTACAAGACGCGTGTGCGTTCTTCTACACATCTGCACGAGTGCGCGTACTGTATGTGCAAGCGAGTGAGCATTTTCTTCCATCTGTCGATCTTTTCTCTATGGCCTCTGTTACTTTTCGCTCACATTTCCCAGCAGAGGTATCCCACCGTGAGACATCATGCTATGTGGGACCTGGAGGAGTTACTGAAATTACTGATACTGTTGAGGCAGGATACCAATGAAACAGCCATGGCAAATAACTGTGTCAGCCATCCCTCCTTGAGATTGTGCTCCGTACTGCAAGCCATCAACTCTATGGCAGCGATGCGAGCCCAGAGTCTCTCTGAGTAAAGTGTACTCCTATATATCTGGTACTGTCTCTCATGAGGCCAACAGCACGCACCTGAGGCACAAATAAGGTTTTGCTCTGGAAATTAAGGCTCTATATTATGTTGGAAGGTGGCCTAAGTTTCCTGATTGTTAATTAAACGCGGGTCATTTTGTATGCATGGTCTCTTTTTTTCTCTCCCTCTCTGGCACTAATGCATAGTGTTATTACAATCTGTCTACATAGTCATTTGCACGCTTACCATTTATCAGCAAGCTCATTCAGTGTTCTTCAGTCCAGCTGCCTGCTTTGTGATGACTGAACGTGATTTAGCTAAATAGCGCTAACACATTTGCATTCTCATTTCAGTCATTTGGTTGATGCTCTCTTCCTGGAGAAATTGACGGTGGCTGCAAACAGTAAGAGATCCCTTAATGGTGAGACAAAATATTGGAAGCAGCCCATAGTGTGAAGAGCAACAGTCAGATCCGTTCTGTCCCTGACATTCATTTTCCACCAAATGAAAACATACGCTCACAAGAAATGCAGAGGGGATTTCTTCCAGAGCAATCAGAGTAAAGAGTGGGGATATGATTTACGGTGCTGATATATGGTTCTACTTTAAAATGTGTTTATAACCTTGTGTGGATCAGGACTGGCTTCCTGACTGGAGGAAGGTCATTGCTAAACTGGGAGGAGCAATGATCAGGATGACTTTTGGAAGAGAGGGCTGGAGGTGATGGTGGCAGAATGCTGAATATGAGCTGGTATGCAGTCCTGGACCTGGAGGTGCAGGGATGTGAATCTTTTTGCAGCCTGCTCAAGCTGGATTTTGAAACTAGCCGACAATAGGAGAGGAAGAAGAGAGTAATATGGGGAATTGGTGGAGGTTGAGGACAATGCATACTGGGCTCCATTTTGCTCGATAATGGCATGGTTGAGTTCATTCCCTCCGCATAAATATGTCACTTAACAGATGAGATTTGCATTAATTTGCTTTTGGCTCATCACCAACATAAGAGGTGGGTAGAAGCAAAACTTTCAGCAAACAGCTTGTACCCTTTGTCTAATCTAGGCCATCGGAAACATGTGCACCATCACAAAGCAATGTGATGCTGAAAACAGTCCCTATTAGATATGCTGGTATTAACATTATAACGCATCGTTTTACGCATCAGTCTTCTCCCTCTTCTGTTTCTTCCAGTTACACCTCTCATGAGGCTGTCTGACTCTGCTAGGTGTTTTCAGTGCTACTAGGAGTGAGGTGGGAGGGATGGATATCGGCAAGCAACACAGGTGGAAAGTGGGATATAGAAAAAGTGTTTCTGAGTGTGAACAACATGTGTGGGTGATCAACAATATAATTATACCAACGCTACCATCAATAAAAGCAAAACAGTTTAAGAAAATCCATCATAACATACAGATATAGAATATTGACTATATCATATATTTGCACTATTTGGAAATCCAAATTCCTAATGAAAAGTGAACACAAAAATTGTTTGTATTTGTTTTCTTCTTTTTTTTCCATATCACAGTGAGCAATGCATCAAGTTCGGTGACGTGTATGTGAAAATTTATTGTGTAACTAAAACATATTCTGACTGCGTTTCTGATTCATGATGATTGGTCTCTCTTAACGATTTCAAACGGTAGTACTCGTAGGACCATACAAGAGCAGGACGGAGCGGCACCATGACTCACGGACCGAGAATGGCTCTGGGGAAAGCTATTCGTCCTCTCCATCCCTTTAAAAGCCACAAAGGCTTCTCTCCTTCTGCTTATTACTCTACTCCTGTTCAGCTGAGCGGAGATCAAACTTCCTCGGTGTCTTTCAGGTCACTCTGCATGGACAGAGTGGGTGCAGAGAAGGGCTAGCCCCTCACCCTGAACCACTTGACTGGAGATTCAATTAAGATCTTCCACTTATGCCCCTGAAATAACTCTGTATGGCAGAGTGAATGAGCAACCATGGTCAGAGCCGGAGGGGTGGCTGACGCCAGCAACAGATAAATTACTGTGTTTTCTTTTTTCTGCCTTTCAGTCATCTTCTTTCGTCTTAATAGTCCCTGACTTAGACTAAGCTCCTCACATATACCGTGACACATATTCCGTGAAGCAACAGAGGAAGTTGGGGGATGGTTTCTCGGTGCGGCTGGAACCATCCTGCATGTGGGTCGCTGCAATTTGATCTCATGCCTGGCAGTATCCCACCCAGGGGCAATTCTGGGCTCTGGAATGGGATGCTTGTATTATATATTCGTCGTTCCCAAGGTTGTCGAGAAAAAGCCATTGTTTCTTCCCGAGTACCTCCCCGCTGCAGAGGAAGGGGGCAAGGACAGCATTGTGTGAAGCAGTGACATTATGGATAAGAGATGAGGTTATCATTACGATTAGGCAGCTGACATTGGAAGATGGCCACGATCCACAAAGTGAAGATGGAGCCATCAGCATAGGAGTATAGTTCTTATGAGAGACTTATAAGGACTTGATTTGATTTTTATTGCCTAGTCTCCGTCCACAGTTGATAGCAGGTGCTGTGGTAATGCAATCCGATTTGTGTTCTATGGGCATTGCTGGCCAAAACCAATGGTGCTGTCTAGACAGTAAATGTCCATCTTAAAAAAGTGATTGAGTACTTTTTTCTACGACCAAATCAGAAGTCTGGCTATTTGGTGAAAAGATTTGACTTACTTCAAGTGCAATTTGACTTTTCAAAATTTCACAATTTTCCTGAGATGAGATTTTTAATATGACAACGGTTCATCTGGACAAGGGATCTGCCCTACCCTGGCCTTTTTGCAAGTAGCAATATTTCCACTTTCATCAATAAAATTTGATACAAGAAAATTCTGAAAAACATGTTAATTTGCAGTAGAAATGAGTGAAATTATCTCATCCCACTGGTATATTTTCTTAGACTAGATCAAATGAGCTGTTTAAGTCGATATTTTTGCAGTCTATGCCACGACCTGTGCTTTGTCTTTGCAGCCTGAGCACACATTATATCAGTGACCCAACCTCATAACAGAGATATCGAACAAAAACAAAAAACAAAAACTATTTTTTGCAGTCGACATGAAAGAGATGACATGACTCCACATTGTCAAATACAAGAGTGAAGTCCACAGGGCATCAGGGTAGCATACCAGTTTATTCCATTGCCTGTTCGAATCCCCGTGTTACCTCCGGCTTGGTCGGGCGTCCCTACAGACACAATTGGCCATGTCTGCGGGTGGGAAGCTGGATATGGGTGTGTGTCCTGGTCGCTGCACTAGCGCCTCCTCTGGTCGGCCGGGGCACCTGTTTGGGGCGGGGGGGACGACTGGGGGAATAGTGGGATCCTCCCATGCACTACGTACCCCTGGCAAAACTCCTCACTGTCAGGTGAAAAGAATCGGCTGGCGACTCCACATGTTTTGGAGGAGACATGTGGTAGTCTGCAGCCCTCCCCGGATCAGCAGAGAGGGTGGAGCAGCGACCGGGACAGGTTGGAGAGTGGGATACAATTGGGGAGAAAAAGGGGTGGGAAAAAGTCAACAACAAAAAAAAAAACAAGAAAAAAAACGAGTGAAGTTCCACACAGAAACCTGAGAGCGGTGTAAAAAGAAATCCTCTCAGAGGCTTTGCTATGACATCTTCCTGGGTGTAAACTATACCTTAAAACATATGCTGAAATTTAATCCACTTTATACATGATTAAAATGTGTGCCCCCATGATTAATTGATGGTCCTAGTTTGTGGTGGGAAAACCTTTTGCTGTGACTTTTGAAAACTGTGTTATCTTGCAACAGTGTCTGCAGCGTGAGAGAAACACCCCCAGTGTGAGAGAAACACCCCCACTATCATCGAAGATTGTCAGTTTCATGTAAAATACATGAATATACTATATCGCTGATGTACATGCTTAATGCACAGTATGTGTATTTCCATTAAATTGGTGTCATGGTGGCATCCTATCAGTGAATAACCTAAATCATTAGGAAAGTGCTATATAAATAAAGTTATTATTGTTATTATTATTATTTCTTTCATGTTTCCTGTTTTACATCCTTTAGAGCCGGATCCAATCTATGGACCTGAGGCACTGTAGGGCAGATGTCACTTGATTGACAGTACTCGTCGTAATATGTGGGCTGTTCTGCGTAGGGCGATCTTCTGGACTGCATGGATATTGATGTTGCCTGGGATACGGTTGGTGAACTTTTCCATTCCCTTCTTCATGAGTCCTAGAGCTCTGATGACCACTGGTGTTGTTTCGGTCTTCATTCCTCACATCCTGTTGATTTCAATCTCCAGGTCTTTGTACTTGGTCAGCTTCTCTGTGACTTTCACTGAGGTGTTGTTTTTCGGATGGTATTGCCATGTCGATGAACATGCACCTCTTTTGCTTCCTGTCCTTGATAACGATGTCGGGCTTGTTGGCTTTTATCTCTCTGCCAGTGTGGATGGGCATGTCCCAGAGGATGGTGATGTCATTGTTTTCAGCGACCGTTTTTGGCTGATGTTCGTACCGCTTCTCAGTCGTCTTGTTCTTGTAACTGCTGCAGGTCTTCCAGTGCAGGTATGCTGCTGCCTTGTTGTGGCTGTATATGTACTCGGTCTTTGCCAGTTCCAGGCAACCTGAGACAATGTGGTCGATGGTTTCTTCGTACATTCCACAGATTCTGCATTTTGGGTCTGTTCCATCTTTGATGATGCGATGGTGATAGGATCTGGTTGCCAGGCTCTGGTCTTGTGCAGCGATTATCAGGCCCTCCATCTTTGCTTTCAGTCCGGTGCTCCTCAGCCACTGGTCTGTCTTTTGTTGGTCCACATCTGCGTCTTTCATTCTTTTTGGGTACTTCCCGTGCATTGCTTTGTCCTCCCAGGTTTTTTGCAGTTGCCGATGGCCATGGTGTTTTGCCTTCTGCTTCACTCGTTTGGCGTAGATGGTAGTTGCCTCATTTTCTGTTGGTGGGGGACATCAAGCTCCTTCTTGAATTGTGCAGCTTCTTTATTGATGGAGTAGATCTGATGTTTTACTAGTCAGAGGAGTGGGTCATCTGTTTTTGTCAGGTATGCATCCAGCCCGATAGTGGTAGTCTTGAAGGTCAGTTCGAGTTGGACCAGACCTCGTCCTCCTTAAGCTCTTGGTAGGTACAGCCTGTCGACATCTGCTTTCAGGTGGTGCATGTTCTCCATGGTCAGCATCTTTCTTGTCTTGGTGTTTAGTATCTTGACGTCGTTCAGTTTCCAATTGATGATGTTGAAGCTGTATGTCGCTACGGGTATTGCTAGGGTAATGATAGCTCCAGTTCTGTTAGCCGCATTGAGTTCACTCTGCAGTACCATATTAATTATTGTTATTTTTATTATTATTTTATTACTGCATCTTAGCTTGGTGAGCAACCGTTTAGTGAGGAAGTCATTGTGAGAAACGGTTAAATTAGAAACAGTCACAAGTATATCTTCATGATTGTGAAGATTTTTCTGATGAAGGTGACATTTCTTCGTACTTCATCTTCAAGATGGACCCGACACTTTAAGTTTATAAGGCATGGGGGTTTAAAAGAACTTAATTTGATTTTTCTGTAACTCACACAAAAGATTGTACCTTAGTTTTTAGGATCTCAGAGAAATGGAAAGCTGTCTTTACGAGCACCGACTCAGACAATTTCACCTTTTGTTTGTGGGGTTGAAAGTAGTTTGATTCCTAACGTACAAATTTGCTCCTATGGATGATAATAATTAAAAGATGACTGGAAATTAGACAGTCTAATCTTTAAGACTGGTGGAGGTATTTTCTACTATAATCACCCATCCAAAAAAAAACAAAACAAAAAACTATGAATATCTATGGAAATTACTTTCAAAACCAGCCAATGTGTTGCACGTCCTGATGGCTGGGGTTCCTCTTAAATCCCCGTCTCTGAGAGCAGAGAGGAGTATTTTCTGGAAGATTAAAGATGACATCCTTAGTCATCGTCAAAGTGCCGGTCTTAAAATACACCAATTCCCTAAATTCCTTGTCTTCTGTCAATCCTGTGTGTTGGGGGCTTTTGCTGGTTGTGGTGTTAGTGGTTTTAGTGGTAAGGATGGGTGATTTTTTTTCTTCTTCTCTGTGTTGCTGGAGTCTCTTGGTGCAGCAGGGGTGTTATGGACCATAGCCATTCAGACTCAGATGCACACGCACACATGTCAGATGTCAGACACTGGAACAATAAGAGAAGCCCAGATGTGTCAAGTACACACACACACACACACACACACGCACCCCCATCTCCAGCTCTGTGTTTCCATCACCCTCTTGCTCTCTTTCGCTCTCATCCATGTCATACAAATATGATTCTATCCAAGTGCTTCTTGAGCACTGAAGTACATTTCTCATCTGGCAAAAAATGAGAAATCAACTTCAGCTTGTCGTTGATTTCAATGTTTTACAGCTGACAACTAGTTTGACCTCAGAGTTCTGGTCATCATGCTACCGTTAACGTGCAGTGTATCACTAAACGGCAATACATAATTGCCAGACTTGAGGTTGGTGATGTTGCTGTTTTTACGTTGATGTAGAGAATGAGTCTGCACCAGGTAAGATATAGTGATGGGAAGAAAGTGGACACACGTGTTGTTCATATAACAGACAGACGGGGAGAGAGAGAGAGAGAGAGAAAGAGAGAGAGAGAATGAGAAAGAAACAGAAACTTTCTATTAAACTGACAGATTGGCTCAGATATCCAGCTGGGATCGCTGGGACTACACTTGTTCTATTGAGTTATAAGATTTACTATGAAATGCTGCCAGGCTGCTGAGATGGGGAAAATCAATGAAAGCTGCAGCTGTAAATCTGGGCGGCAAGAACCAGGCCTGAGACGAGGGGTCTCACCTGTCCTCTTTGGGTGAACAAGCCCATGTAAAACCCTTGGATTTCTCCATCAGATTTACAGAGAGAGATCAGGTCAATATGCTATATGTGACTAGTGCCAAATGTATTGATCTCATATAAGGATCTTGGTTTGAAGAAGTGCAGTGGCTACTCTCTTACTGCTTGCAATGCAAACATGGAACAGAGGTTCAAACCACTGTCTGGGATTTGTTTATGTAGTATACAATCCGGTTTTATTTATTTATTTTGCGCTGGCACGAACTGCAAGTAGGCTTAGGATAAACATTCCTGCCAGAATTACTTGCAGGATGTGTCAATGGCATCAGTTGCTGATCTCCTTATGGGACATTTGATAGAGTGGTTAAGATTGAGGTTGATACAGTTGTGTGCAGTGATAAAACCTATGAGACGAAATGTCTGTGCACTTCCTCTGGCCCAAAAATGGAACTATTTGCTTTCTCTTGTAGAACAAACACAACACCTAATTGTTCCAGAGTTTAACTGCAGTCACATTTAGCTTAGTTTTTAAATAGTAAAGCTTGCGGATGAGTGGATGAGTTAATTTGCTTTTTCAGTTTGCACTGATGGACCAGAGCGACTGTAAAAGATGATTTTGTGTTTTTCCACTCCACATGTAGTTTTTCCATTCCTCGTGAAGGAAAAACAAAAATGAATTGTTGGATTACCTCATTTAAACATTTGTGTAACTATGTTTGTTCCAAATGCACGATAACTATTGGGGAGGGGCAGAATAAAGCAGCACTCCCAGGGTCGTGTGGTGTATGGAACACAGGAACTGCCATTCTTTGTTTTTGGGAGGGGGGGGGGTTCCCCCTTTTTCTCCCAAATTGTATCCGGCCAACTACCCCACTATTCCGAGCCATCCTGGTCACTGCTTCACCCTCTCTGCTGATCCTGGGAGGGCTGCAAACTACCACATGCCTCCTCCGATACATGTGGAGTTGTCAGCCGCTTCTTTTCACCTGACAGTGAGGAGTTTCGCCAGGGGGACATAGTGCGTGAGAGGATCACACTCTTCCCCCAGTTCTGCCTCAGCGACCAGGACACATACCCACATCCGGCTTCCCACCCGCAGACACGGCCAATTGTGTCTGTAGGGACGCCCGACCAAGCCGGAGGTAACATGGGAATTTAAACTGCCGATCCCCATATTGGTAGGCAATGGAATAGACTACCACGCCACCCGGACGCCCTAGGAGCTGCCATTCTGAATGAATACTTGCCTCTTGTTATGCTTGCGCACCAGAACCTGACCCGTGTGGCGAAACCCAAGACAGACAGACACGAGATGACTTCAAAAGCTACAAAGGGAGGTTTTATTGTGGGAGGGAAATGTATGGTGAAAAAAGGCGTTCTGTTAGTGGGATGTGTGAATAAACTATGTGTGGTGTCCCGTGGTTTGCGTGAATAACTATGTGTGAGTGTTTTTAGCCAATGTGTGGTGCGGTATGTAAATGACCAGGAGGTGTTGAAAAAAAATGTGCGTGCACCTGGCGAGAAAGTCCAGTCCGTGATCCAAGAGGGGTTGTCCGAGAAAGTCCAGGTCCGAGATCCGGGAAGTCGAGTCCGAAAGGAGGGGTCCAGATGGAGGGACAAGGGGGGAGATCGCAGGAGAGGTCCGGGGAGAAACGTGAAGGTCGCTGGGGACGAGGGAGACGCGGGCAGCCGTGGAAATCGCGGAGGGAGAGTCTTGGGAGGAAACAGAGACACGAAGATAAGACACTGGGGAATAAACAGAATGCAAGGAACGCTGGAGAGCTTGTCAGAACTTTACCGCAGGGTTCAGTACGTCGAAGCACTGAGAGACGTTCTGGGAGGCTTCTTGTAGAAGGCTGCCTGATTGCCACAGGTGTGCCTGATGGGTGATGGCAAACACCTGGTGCAGTGCAGCGCTCGTCTCCTCAGAGCGCGAGCCGAGCGCTCGGATGTTTCCGGCACGTCCGAGCTGGGGGAGTGGCTTGAACGTGCCGGGGAGGCAGCTCGGGGCGGTGTAACCACAACACCTCTTGCCTCTCCTTCCCCATTGGTTCCGTTCAGTTCTGATGGGGTGTTATTTATTTATTTATGTTTTGTTTGGTGGCATGGTTGCCCAGTGGTTAGCACTGTCCCCTCACAATAAGAAGGTCCAGGGTTCGAACCCAGAGGTTGTCCAACCTTGGGGGTCGTCCCAGGTCGTCCTCCATGTGGAGTTTGCATGTTCTCCTCGTGTCGGCGGTGGGTTTTCTCCGGGTGCTCCGGTTTCCCCACCATCAAAAGAAACATGCATGTTAGGCTTAATACTCCTGCCTGTATCCCTGACCAAGACAATGGGAAAAGAACTGGAATTGGTCCCTGGGCGCAGCATGAAGGCGGCAGCCCACTGCTCCTAGCTACACAGATCACAGCTAGGATGGGTTAATTTGTAGTAAATTAATTTCCCCAAGGGGATTAATAAAGGAAACTCAATGTATATAATTAATGACACACAACTGGCAAAAAGGCCAAAGACTGAATGTCTGTCAGGAGCCTGGACCGAGACAACGTCGGTAACCTTTGCCCAGCAGATGCCTTAGTAAAGGAGACGGGAAACTCATCTCTGAATGGCGGAGGACAGTTTGATTCTTTCTGCTGAATGAGTAGAGTCGAGTAATGAATCAGACGTTCATGCTTTTTGGGTCATTCAAGTTTCCAGTGCGTCTGATATGCAAGTCCTCAATTCATCTGATTCATGAAACGCTTTCCATGGTCCAGTGGAGGGCTCACACACTTGAAACTGTACACTTACTTAAATACTGTACAACAATACACAGCAATTGTAAAATCAGAACATCACATTGATTACATCTTAAGATACGATTTGCACAATGACTGGTTTTTGTTAACTTAACCAAGGCGTTAGCAAAACTGAATGGTTTATTTAAAGGAAACAGATTCAAAATGTGTGTGGCAAATCTGCACCACAGCTGGGCTGCCCCATCACAGAGACATGGACACAGATGGTCGATGAGGGCACAACAGCCCCTTTATTAAAGCCAAGAATTTAAAAACACCAGAGTTAAAATGATGCTGAAAGACTAAAAAAACATTTATCATAGCCTCTTTGGCGGGGCCAGAGCTCTGCAGCCCCCCCCCCCCGGTTCTGGAGTGTCTTTGTTTGAGATGTGGAGCCAATTTATCTGTCCCAAGTTAATTAATTAGCCTAACGAACTCAGGACAGCTGGTGCACACCCCAGTCTGCCACGGTGTGCTTTTTCAATCAGAAATGGGAACAGCCAAAACATGTTTTTCTAGTCTCTACTAGTGGGTGTTTTTTTTTTTGGACAATGAAATTTGACAGCTTGAAGTCTGATAAAGAAGGACGGCAGCACGTTCACCGAAAACGTTCTGTTTCCTGAATTCAGGCCGGCAGGCACGGCTGCTTGATCTACCGTTCTATGCCACTTCAATTATCCTCCTCTCCAGCATGGAGACGATTCAATGTCCCATTCAGTTCACGACCTATCTCCCGGTATCTGATAAATTCAAGCTTTGCAGTTAAGAAGTATTGCCATATGCAGCAGTAGATCAGGACTAGTCGGTTCATGGAGTACGTACCATTCAGTACGTGACGTCTGACACATTTGAGCTTGGTGGTATAACCATGCAATGAGTCTGATAATGTACGTGCCATGATTCGTTCTTTCATTTTGCTCATCAATTATCCCTGACTTGGAGGGAAAACTATCATAAAATGAGAAGAGAAGAAAACTGCTTGTTTATCTTGAGTTTTTTTTTATTTTCCCTTTTTCTCCCCAGTTGTACCCGGCCAATTACCCCACTCTTCCGAGCCATCCATGTCGCTGCTCCACCCCCTCTGCCGATCCGGAGAGGGCTGCAGACTACCACATGCCTTCTCCAATACATGTGGAGTCGCCAGCTGCTTCTTTTCACCTGACAGTTAGGCGTTTCACCAGGGGAACTTAGCGCGTGGGAGGATCACACTATTCCCCCCAGCTCCCCCTCCCCCCCGAACAGGCTCCGCGACTGACCAGAGGAGGCACTTGTGTAGCGACCAGGACACATACCCACATCTGGCTTCCCATCCGCAGACACGGCCTGTTGTGTGTGTAGGGACGCCAGAGGTAACATGGGGATTCGAACCGGCGATCCCCGTGTTGGTAGGCAACGGAATACACCACCACACTACCCAGACTCCCCGAGTTTTATTTTTGGTTTTGTTTATATTGATGGCAAATAAGCCTGGGTCTCATGGCTGCTTCCATCAATAGACTGCTCAGCGGCTACAACAACATGTTATCCTGGAGGGCAGCGAGCAACAGGTCTGTCTGATTTCCTCTTGCTCCCTGTACTTTGAGAGCTTTTGTGGTTAGGCGTTAGTGTGTTTTGGTCTCCCCCACTATCCAATAACATTCATTCAGGTTTTGTTTTTGTTTTTTTTCTCCAAAGCCATTTCACAGGGCACTTACTGGTGCAACAATCCCCCAAGAGGCAATTACAGTCCATTCAGTTACACAGTCGCTGTGATCATCCTCTTAGAATGGCACAGGTTGTAAAGCAGCTCGGACAAATAAATCAAAACTGTGGAGGCAGAGCAGGTGTTGTGGTGCCGTGCTGCAGACTGAACTTCCCCTCATTGCATTTGTTTTACCATTGATTGGACTGTGCCATATGCAACACATAGTTCCAGCCATTATTCAAGACCAAGACGGCATGAGGAATATTCAGAAATAGGATGTTCATGTGTTTGTGAGGAAAAAAGCTAAATTGTCCAAGGCACCCATCAAAAGCCAAGGTAAGTGAAGTTCAGCCCACAGTATGGTTTCCGGGACGTTTTGGTCAATAGCGTTGCTTTATTATGTAAGCCACTCATCCATGCACATCTACAAGCACTGGTTTCCCCATGTCAGTGCAAAAGAGATTGCCTTCATTGCCTCACTTAAGTGCTCGTATGCCTTGGGATGCACCTTCTTGTGGTTTCCTCTATTCCAGTAATGCGGAACTGCTCACTGGGATAAACTCATGTGCCCTGGCACATGGGAGTTGCAGGGCTTGGATAAATGAGTAGAGAGGGAGCCCCAGACAGAAAATATACAACACTGACAAAAAGAGGAAACACATAGAGTATGTAAATATATTCCTTAGATAATATACTTAATTCACATGTTTAAAAAAATAATCAAGTCACTGCATCTAATAACGTTACATTTTGCAAGTGGTAACTTGAACAAATATGCTTTTGTATTTATAACTTCAACTTCCAAATTTTAGGCATCCCTAATGACGATCACTTTCAAATTACTTACTTTTTTTGCAGACGAAAAATCCACTCCTGACTCTTCAGCATAGCTGCTCTAAAAAAAAAAAGTTACTAAAAAGTGATATATTTGCATATGTATTGAATGTTTTCTATATTTTCTGTAAATAAACCCCTTAAAATGGATGAAAACAGCAGGAGCAAGCAGAAATTATAATGAGTGAGTTAGGGATGGGTTGGGGGGGGCTTGGGCAGCCTGGTTGCTGGACATCATACATGCATGTCCACCTCCATCATGCTCATGTGAACAGCAGGCCCTCCACAGGATATGTCACGTGATTATTCACCACCTGGGGCCAATGGATGAAGAGCATCAGAATGCTTTTTTTCCCCTGTGCGAGGGAAGACCCCTGAACCAGTGAGTGAGTCTGTGTGTGTTTGTGTGTGTGCACGTGCGCGTGAGTTAACGTCTCTGCAAATTAGTCAGTGTGTACAGTGTACACTGGGAAACAAGGGAGACAGAGTGTGTGAGAGAGGGAAGGTGAGCAAATGAGCAGGCAAGAGAGATTTTCTGTGTATGCGAGAGTGCTCGGCACCCATCCGAGGTATTTTTAGCAATGTTTTCCGACATCCAAGGCGGAGTATGCTTTCTAATCTGAGTGTGGTAAGGGGCCCCTTAAGCAACCTCTCCACAGCCTTACACTTTGCTACAATAGAGACAGATGGAGAGACAGACACATGCACACACGACGTGCACATACGCATTCACTCGCTTCTGCTCTGATGACCATCATTCACAGGGGCTCTAATTGTCCCAAGCAATAAATCATTTTCACTTGCCACATGTGAAATATTTATTCCATGTTAATCAAGCCCTACTTCCTGTGTATTACACACACACACACACACACACACACACACACACACACACACACACACACACACACATGCACACAACTTTGAAAAAGAGAGAGTGAGAAAGAGAGACCCATTAACTTGAGAAATCTTGCAACTGCTGACTGAAGGTTTCGGTCACTGTGTTGGAACTGCAAAGTGGTGTGAGCTTACTGGGTCGATTTAACTGCCTCCTTTTTTGTGAGCTGATACTGTCAAAGAAACAGAAACTGACTTTAAGTTTCAGCACACTACGAAGAGCTCAATGAATCATCAGTGATGACAGAACGTACCAGATTTAAACACTTCAATTTGTCATGGAATGTCTACTTTACTGCTGCATTCACTATCTATCTATCTATCTATCTATCTATCTATCTATCTATCTATCTATCTATCTATCTATCTATCTGTCTGTCTGTCTGTCTGTCTGTCTAACACAAACCCCAATTCCAATGAAGTTGGGACGTTGTGTAAAACGTGAACAAAAACAGAATACAATGATTTGCAAATCCTTTTCGACCTATATCCAATTGAAAACACTACAAAGACAAGATATTTAATGTTCAAACTGATAAACTTTATTGTTTTTTGCAAATATTCACTCATTTTGAATTTGATGCCTGCAACACATTCCAAAGAAGCTGGGACAGGGGCAACAAAAGACTGGGAAAGTTGAGGAATGCTCAAAAACACCTGTTTGGAACATTCCATAGGTGAACAGGTTAATTGGAAAAAGGTGAGTGTCATGATTGGGTATAAAAGGAGAATCCCCGAAAGGCTCAGTCGTTCACAAGCAAGGATGGGGCGAGGTTCACCACTTTGTGAACAACTGTGTGAGCAAATAGTCCAACAGTTTAAGAACAATGTTTCTCAATGTACAATTGCAAGGAATTTAGGGATTTCATCATCTCCAGTCCATAATATCATCAAAAGATTCAGAGAATCCGGAGAAATCTCTGCACGTAAGCGGCAAGGCCGAAAACAAGCATTGAATGCCTGTGACCTTCAACCCCTCAGGCGGCACTGCACTAAAAACCGACATCATTCTGTAAAGGATATTACCACGTGAGCTCAGGAACACTTCAGAAAACCATCATCAGTTAACACAGTTCGTCACTACATCTACAAGTGCAAGTTAAAACTAATGCAAAGCAAAAGCCATATATCAACAACACCCAGAAACGCCGCCGGCTTCTCTGGGCCCGAGCTCATCGGAGATGGACTGACGCAAAGTGGAAAAGTGTGCTGTGGTCTGACGAGTCCACATTTCAAATTGTTTTTGGAAATCATGGATGTCGTGTCCTCTGGGCTAAAGAGGAAAAGGACCATCCAGACTGTTATCAGCTCAGAGTCCAAAAGCCAGCATCTGTGATGGTATGGGGGTGTGTTAGTGCCCATGGCATCATGGGTAACTTGCACATCTGTGAAGGCACCATTAATACTGAAAGGTACATACAGGTTTTGGAGCAACATATGCTGTCATCCAAGCGACGTCTTTTTCAGGGACGTCTCTGCTTATTTCAGCAAGACAATGCCAAGCCACCTTCTGCACATGTTACAACAGCGTGGCTTCGTAGTAAAATAGTGTGGGTACTGGACTGGCCTGCCTGCAGTCCAGACCTGTCTCCCATGGAAAATGTGTGGCGCATTATGAAGCGCAAAATACAACAACGGAGACCCCAGACTGTTGAGCAACTGAAGTCATACATCAAGCAAGAATGGGAAAGAATTCCACCTACAAAGCTTCAACAAGTAGTGTCCTCAGTTCCCAAACGCTTATTGAGTGTTGTTAAAAGGAAAGGTGATGTAACACAGTGGTCAACATGACCCTGTCCCAGCTTTTTTGGAACGTGTTGGAGGCATCAAATTCAAAATGAATGAATATTTGTAAAAAAAAACCCAATAGTTTTATCAGTTTGAACATTAAATATCTTCTTTGTAGTGCATTCAATTGAATATAGGCCGGAAAGGATTTGCAAATCATTGTATTCTGTTTTTATTTATATTTTACACAACGTCCCAACTTCATTGGAATTGGGGTTTGTATATAAATACAGCCATTTTGCTCCTATTTTCTCCCCCTTTATCTCTCATTTTTAAATGCAAGTTAAACAGAGATGGTGAAACTGAAAAAAAGCAATTTAAATGTTTTTCCCCTTGCCCTACTCTTCTCTTTCTTATTAACCACCCCAGATTGCCATCGATCATCACTGACATTCCTGTCTATATACAGCTCTCTTTCTCTTCTTCTCCTTTTTCTTTCTTCCGTCGACTGCAGGTTAACTAGCAGCACAAACATTTTAAACAACCTCCCCAATCGTTTTTTCTCCACTCCTTCTCCCCTCCTTTTGCCCTTCCCAGATCCCCGTCATGACGGGAGCCTTCATGGACTCTTCGCCAAACGATGACTACAGCGGCGACCACTCGCTTTTCAATTCCTCGGCCAGCGTCCACGCCGCCGCCTCTGCCGCCTCGGCGCAGGCCCAGTTGGACGAGCAGCAGTCCATGTCCAGTGATGCCATCTGGCTCTGGATCGCCATCGTCGCCACCATTGGAAACATAGTGGTGGTGGGCGTCGTCTACGCCTTCACCTTCTGATGAGCTCGTGCTCACGTGCACATGGGAAAAACCGAGTGCACGCGGTCACGTCCTGATCAGTCCAGGTGTCCGGGCCCTCAAGGGAGTCCACACCTATACAGAAAGATGCACCTGCTCTCTCTCTCTCTCTCCCTCTCTTTTTTCCTGCCTTTCTCTCGTTTCCCATATGTTTCTCTCCCTCCGTCCCGTCTGACTTCTGGTTCAGTGTGGACCCCCAATGTTGTGGAATGTGTAACGACGTAGGCTGTATTTTACTACTTCCTCTCTTAGAGGAACAAAGACTCGGGTGCTTTTGTTGGCACTGATGAGTTTTGGATCGTGTAACTGGAAGTTTGAAAAGGAACATTTGTGTACAAAAGCTCTCAAGCAAAGAGGCTGAAACAACACACCTACCCCCCCCCCACCCACCAGAATCCAAGGAGCTTTCTTTCTTTCTTTTTTTTTGTTCCTTCTTAAGTTTGTTTCCATGTTTCCACCCAGACGACACACTCACTTATCATGCAGAGCTGGGCGGCGGAGATTAAATGGGGCTTATGATGGGAGGTGATCTGGACCATCTTAAATATTCTCCAAGATGGTTGCTAAGCGATTCAGGGGCTCAGAAGAGAGGATGATGGGGAAACCAATGTTGTCAACCAGCCCTGTGACCCTGGTAGTTAAGAAGTCATTTTAAGACTAATATGTTTAACAGCGTACATGCTAATTGTGTCTTACATATTTTATTTGCAGGAAATTTAGAAGTAAATACTGACTCTAATGCTTTTTCTAATGTGCTTTATGCTAAATTTTACTGTATTGCATTGTTTGTTATGCAAAATCAGTGTAATGGAAACAATGATGTTGTCATTTTAGTTATTTGGTAATAAGTCAGCTTACTATTCTGTCATAGACATAGTATCCATGGATAATTATGGCAAAATAGCATTATGTTATCATGCTCATTTCATTTATGGTATTAATCTATTATGGATTAAAAAACAGATATTAACAAAGTGGAACAATAGCAACAGTATACCGATGTCCAATTACCCTTTCATGCCCATATGTTTAATTTTTCTTTGCATTGAACAGGGACTGCTACATAAAAGATGGAAGTTCTCTCTTTCCTTGTAAAGGGTTTTATTGCAAGAAATTTGCTGATTCCAAAAAAAAAAAATCCCTCTCACACCATCTAAAATGTTATTATATGTCAACAAAGCTAAATGCAAATAACCTCATTGATAATCTGTGCTGATCTTTGCACAAATATTAGAACATCCCCGCAAACCATGGATTCACATTTTAAAAGCCTCTTGGATATGAAAGTACTCACTTATGGTCTGGATCAAGCCCGACTCTTTAAATTTGTTACTGCTCAGTGAGTCAGCTTTCCGATACTGTGGAGTCCAGAGGCTGCCGTTTCCCCGGGGATTATCCTGCTGCCTAATTGGGAACATTAACTTTACTCGGTTTGAGACACATCCAAGGATTTGGTGGCAGCCATGTCCTTTCTGTGCCTGATTTTCAGCATTCAGTTAAACCACGCACACACACACACACACATACACACACACACACACACACTCACAACACACACACACACACACACACACACACACACACACACACACACACACACACACACACACACACACACACACACACACATACACTAACGCGTAACATATGCACACAACATGGATCACATTGCATTTAAAACAAAAGCTACAGCTGGTAACCTTTCAATTTTCACAGCCGCCACAATGGAAAGGTGTTCCAGGCTGCCTACCGTGCACATTTTCAGTTTCTTTTCCACAAGCTTGGGTTACAGCAGGTGAAGAGATGGAGAAAGTAGTAAAAATGTGCACTAAGAGAAAACGCCGTGAGGCACATCAACCTTAAAATCAATGACAGATATTCTGCCGAGGGCGCTATCCTTTTGAAAACATCACCTGGGCTTTATGTGATACCAAGTGACATAAGTGTGTCATTCATACAAGATCCAGTCATACACAGACACACAACAGAGAGAGAAAGAGAGAGAGAGAGAGAGAGAGAGAGAGAGAGAGAGAGAGAGAGAGAGAGAGAGAGTGAGCTGCAGGTAATCTGGAAAGACACTGTTTTTTGGGAGAGGCGTAAACCAACTGTTAAATGTTAGAAGATGCTCATATCCTGTGTCTGTATGTGTCCATACAGTTTACATGTCCAACCATTTGTTCCTAGAGTACTGGTTTACTGCATCCTAGCACACAGTTGTAAGAGATATCCAAACATGGTAACCCAGCGTTTTACCAGGAGTCAAGGACTGTATTTCTATGTCGAGAGAAAGTCTTTTTAAAGCTTGTTTTTATTTTTACTAAGCCGCTGATGTGGAAGTATTTCAACATGTTGTAACCCACACACACAAAGCTCTTTTTGTAAGAAATATGTGTTACTATTAAAGTTTCAGTATTAACATACGTTGTTTTCCTCTGCTGGCAAATAAAGAGACGTAATTATCGCTAAAGAACCATTAAATCATGACAGAATGCATCAGATGACACACAAAAGAATAGGCTACCGAACTGAATTTCTTTTCTTTTTTTTAATCTATTTTTGGATTCGAGCACAATGTCTCGCTGTGTGAAGGGCTGTCTAAAGCCCCTTGTTTCTCTGCCTGATTCAAGCGTCTGGTCTTGCTCCTGCTGATGCCAAACCAATGGGCAGACAGCACCAGTCACTGCTGAGCCATCGGGTGAGATTGATGCTGTGCTAGGATGGCACCATCCTTCATTTTGACACGGTCACAGGTTGTGTGCACACCACCTGCACACACTTCTTTGTGCACCACCACCCCTACCACAGCCTCTGCACCGGTTTTACCAAACCACATTCACAGCAAAATGGAAGGAAACACAACAGTGTAAGGATGGGTTTGTCCACTTGAGGAAGTAATTCAATCAAACGTCTAGTGGTTGCTGTCCTTTTCAGTGGAGTTGCCCTTTATTGTGGTCTAGGACCTACATCCTTCCTTTAATCCATAGCAAGCACTCAGTTTTGTGGCTCAGGAAGGCGACGCAGAGCTGGCCCTACACGCCCACTACGCAAAGGATCTGCCCCTCCCCCTCGGGTCAAAGCGGGTGTCAATGTTTACAGCTTCGATGAGAGGATGAAGTGGAACCATCACGGCAGACTCGGGAGAGATGCTTTGCAAACTAGCACATCAACTTAACGTTACTGTTATTTGCTGACACCAAACTTGGAGAGGAGAGAACACAAATTTACCTGATTGCTGTTCCTGTAATTCACTCTCATGGTGTTTTTTTTTTCTTTTTTCTCTCTCTCTCTTTTAGTGGCCAGAAGGATAGTTCCACTTCATTGAATGTCTTTGTCTGTCTGTGTCCTGCTTGCTTGCCAGCCACTTCCGGGGCTGTGTTCTGTGACTTTGTGCCTGATGTGAGGGTGAAATGCAACTATTTATTACGTTTGATGAACGCCAATGGGCAACGGTGTTTAAAAACTGCAGCTCGGAAAATATGTTAACATGCGCTCATATGCGCGTGCACGAAATGAAACTCGTGCTTTCCAGCAGCAACCTCTGTGTGGACCAGTCCAGACAATATATGCACGTGATGGCACTCCTCATAGACACACAATTTTAAAGCGGATAGACTGGTGCCCATGCTGATGCTGAAAATGCCCAGGCTGTAGAGGGAACCAAAGCTAATCACGGAGCAGTATAGCTTTTATTTAACTAATTTAAGACATATGGCTACAGCCATAGCCTATAGGCTAATGTTTACATTGTACAGCCAAAGCTAATTGTATAATATTGTGAGGACTGGACTAATTACCAGGCAGCAGAGCCAAAACTCAGCGTTCACTTATTTTAAGATTCTATAGAAAATATTCTATTTAATAAATATTGTTTGTCTATACCTCATTCTGTTCTGTAAAGGTCTATTTATGACAGATGGAGCTAACTGCTTTAAAGGAGGAGGATTGTAGTGGGAGCACTGGGGTGTCAGGTGTGACTTTGTGGCAATGGCAAATGGTTTACATGGCTCACGGGTCAGGTAGGAGGGCCCCTTAGCAGAATTTTGCCTAGGGCCCCAGGGAGGTCAGGACTGGCTCTGAGGCAATATGAATCCCTTTCACTCTCAGTCAAACTCAAGTGCTCATAGTGAGAGTAATACTAGCTAACCTCCATATAATGACATGCGACCGCACCCTGCACTCCTTCGCCTGCCTTAGAGACTGAATCAGCCTTTCCACCATTACATTAGGCAGCCTGCTTTAATAAAATAATATGTGAATCAGTTTGCCTCACTTTCACCATGGGCTTTCCAGATCCCCCCATCAGAGATGAGGATGGCAGTGAAGTCGGCAGTGGATGATCTTCCAACAACCTTCACACTGCTGCCACTACTTCCTCTGCTCAGCAGCCACTCTGCAAACTACTCGTAGATAAAGCCCCAGAGGTCTATTTACAGCCGCCCATTGCCAGACAACAGGGCCTCAGAAGTTTCCTCAAAAAGAGCAAGATGAAATGGATAACCATTGACCTTGCCTGGGCTAATCTATGCTAATGGGTGGTAATTATTGAGCTTTCAGGTGGTGGTTTGAGAGAAATCCACTGTGACTACGACTCCATTTACATGGCTTGTGCCTGGTGCGGCTAGCTTTGCCTGTGAATAATAGATAATGTGGTTAATTTAAACTCAGGATGAGATTAATCAGGCAGAAAGTATGCGGCGACGAGGGAGAAGGCAGGAGAAAGGCGGAGAAGAGATGGGACAAGAGGAGAGGAGTGAACTAAGACAAAGGCAAAGGAGAAAAGATGGAAAAACCACAGGGACGGAAATGAAAAAAGGTCCACTTGCCAAAATGCCCCTAAGACTCGTGGGACAGAACACGCCCCTCTTACTCCCGCTCGCTTGTGAGCGACAGCTCAGTGATGAGGTGTTGGGTATGCTAAAATATGCCGAGCACCTCGGACACATCTTGTTAAACTGTCAGTTCAGGACACGTGGGGGGGGTCTCCATAGTTATTCATAGCCTTGCTGCACAAGGGGCACAAAATTGGCCATATACTGTCACCCACCATTGTTACATAAACATGCTCACAAACAAATTCATGTAATCATTGTGTGAAAAACCATTAGGTAGTCCTGTTCTCCTTGGCAGCAGTAGGAGGAGAGGTGGCAGAACCTGAGCAATGCAAAGATGTCCGTCCGTGTACGCACATGTTCGATGCAACGCTTGTGGCTGTACAGGTGGAGGACAGTACTGTGCATAAGCATGAGGGAAAGTGAGTAAAAATATAGCTCCACAGCAACCATTAAGAACCCTATTACTCAGAAATGTCATCTCTGGATCTCAGCATGTGTCCTCTCACCACAACCCACTCCTTTCCAGTCGAAATTGGTCTGCTTAATCAATAGTCTCAATTCTCATTGCTTACCAATATCCTAGATGCACAGGCTACGACAGGAAGCTACTTTTAGCTTAGCTTACCATTTTTAACATTAGCAAATGAAATTATCACAAAATAGCATTGTTAACCCAAACGTTTGTATTTCAAATTATTAATATTGTAGCGATTCAGGGGGCAACCGCAGGCACTGCCGCTGCCGGGATGCGAACCCGGACTGCTCGACTAAAGGATCCGACCCGTTAATCAAGGAACAACGTGTCTACTTATCCATGCACGTTACAATATGCACATTTGCAGAAAACACAGAAAAAGTAACGAACTAACAAGCAAAGGCTCTCCATGGCACAAACGTAAAGAATAACGGAGTGGAGCTTTCTGTCTGACGCATGGAGAAATTTTCCTTTTTTTTTCGCACGGAGAATTCCTGCAAACTCCCCTCGTTTCCTGGTTGACCTCTAACCTGTGAATCACATGATCTGAACTGACCACTGAGAAAACGCTTTACGTTTATCACCATTGTTTACAACAAACTACCACAAGGGGCGCTAAGGAATATGAATTTGAATACCACAGAACGTGTGCCATTACATCTAGATAATGCGGTTGGGGATCGATTTACTCTGGTGTGGTGGACACGTATTGGGGACAGAATTCAACCCAGGAACTAAGGGTTAAGTCATGGTTGCCCTGGCAGGTTAACGCAGGGTTAAGTTATGGTTGTCCAGCCAGTTTTCTGATTATTCTTGCCACCTCCGCTCAGTCGAGCTGTGGTTTTGTTCTCTCTCTGATTTACCGTGGATTAAAGAAAGTTGCCTACACGGCTAAAGTGTGAACCTACGGTCTTCTCCGTTCCTTCGGCTCTACACTGGTGACCCCGACGTCGGTTTTCGGATAAGTTTTCTGAAACCACACACATTATGGCTACGAACGCCGTTGCAATTAAACTGCCGGAGTTTTGGGAGTCTTCCGCGGCTACATGGTTCGCGCAGGCTGAGGCACAGTTCGCGCTCAGAGACATAACAGCAGACGAGACCAGGTACTACTACGTAGTGGCAGCGCTGGGGTGCGCTACGGCTTCCAGGATAAGCGGTTTCATAACCAACCCACCGGCCGATGGTAAATACGCTGCACTTAAACATCTCCTCCTTGAAACTTTTGAACTGTCAACAACGGAGAGAGCACGTCGCCTCTTCGCAATTCAGGGCTTGGGAGATGGCAAACCATCGGAGCTAATGAGCCGGATGTTAAACATACTGGGTCAAGAAAAGCCATGTTTCCTGTTTATGGAGCTGTTTCTGCGCAACATGCCGCCCTACGTCCAGACTGCGCTCGCTAACTCCACCATCACTGATCCCCGTGAGCTGGCAAAGGAGGCTGACCGATTCTTCGTCGCTACACAACGTTCCTCCCATGCCGGGGTGCTGGCTCCTACCTTCACTGGCCCCCCGCCGACATCGCGGGCGTGGCCCGACGGTGGCGCCACAGTATCAGACCGCTACAAGCCCTCTGGACTCTGTATGTACCACGCTCGATTTGGTGCGAAAGCTAAACGGTGCCGTTCCCCCTGCAACTACAGGCCGACGGGAAACGAGAGGGCCAACACTCAGTAGTGGCCATGAGTGTTGGCGATACGAGCAGGCTACTCTTCATCCTCGACACCATCTCCGGTCGGCGATTTCTTTGTGACACGGGCGCACAGAGAAGCGTGCTCCCTGCTACTGACGTCGACATCATGGGCGGGGAGCGGGGCCCCCAGTTGGCGACGGCTGACGGCAGCCCTATCCACACCTACGGCGTGCGGTCTGTAGAACTGTGTTTTGGTGGACAACGTTTCACGTGGGAGTTCGTCATGGCCAATGTAACGCTTCCCCTCCTCGGAGCTGATTTTTTGTGCGCTTACGGTTTGCTAGTGGACATTCAGAACAGCCGTCTGGTCGATGCCTTAACCTTCTCCTCCTTCGCATGTACGCGGAGGGAAGCGGCCTATGCAGGTCTAGCCAACTCTCTCTCAGAGGCAGACAAGTTCAACCGCCTCCTCGCTGAGTTCCCTGACCTCACCCAGCCTACCTTCTCTGCACCCACCGCTAAGCATGGGGTGGAGCATCACATTGCTACGAAGGGGCCCCCGGTCTACGCCAGAGCCAGGCGTCTCGACCCCGCCAAACTCGCCATTGCCAAGTCTGAGTTCGAGCACCTGGAACGCATGGGGATCATCCGCCGCTCTGACAGCCCGTGGGCGTCCCCACTCCACATCGTCGCTAAGCCTGATGGAGGTTGGCGACCATGCGGGGACTACCGCCGACTAAATGACGCCACCACGCCCGACCGCTATCCTGTCCCGCATATCCAGGACTTTTCTGCAAACCTGTCTGGCAAATGCGTCTTCTCAAAAGTCGACCTGGTCCGTGGTTATCATCAAGTTCCCGTGCACCCCTCAGACATCCCCAAGACAGCGGTGACTACCCCATTCGGCCTATTTGAATTCCTACGAATGCCATTTGGACTCAAAAACGCGGCCCAGTCCTTTCAGCGGCTGATGGATTCAGTGCTCCGTGGCCTTCCTTTCATCTTCGTCTATTTGGACGACATACTCATCGCCAGCGCCTCCGAGGAAGAACACCTGTCCCATCTTCATGCCCTCTTCACACGCCTCAGCCAGCATGGGCTGATCGTCAACCCGGCGAAGTGCCGGTTCGGGCTGACAGCCATTGATTTCCTCGGGCACCGCATCACTGGGGACGGGGCAGTCCCCCTGCCCTCAAAGGTGGAAGCGGTGGCGGCCTTTCCGCGCCCCCAAACAGCTCGTGCGCTCAGGGAGTTCATCGGGATGGTGACATTCTACCACCGCTTCATTCCCCGAGCCGCCTTTATCATCCGGCCACTGTACGAGGCGCTGAAAGGCATGTCCCCCAACCAGGCGGTCGACTGGACAGCAGAGCGGGACCGTGCGTTCACCGAGACTAAAGCTGCGCTCTCCCAGGCTACCCTGCTAGCGCATCCTTCACCTACAGCGCCTATTTCCATAACCACGGATGCATCGGACTATGCTGTTGGTGCGGTTCACGAACAGTGGGTGGGGGGGCTTGGCAGCCTTTGGCCTTTTTCAGTCGCCAGCTTACACCCCGAGAGCGCAAGTATAGTACTTTTGACAGGGAACTCCTCGGTCTCTGGCTCGCCGTCCGGCATTTCTGTTTCCTGCTAGAGGGCCGCGAGTTTACTGCGTACGTGGACCACAAGCCCCTCACGTTTGCCATGTCCAAGACGGCCGAGCCATGGTCCGCTCGCCAGCAGCGACAACTCTCCTTCATTTCGGAATTCACTACCGACATCCAGCACGTCGCTGGTAAGTCTAACCAGGTAGCTGACTGCCTCTCTAGGGCGGTGATTGGAGCGGTCCACCTAGGCCTTGACTATGCACAGATGGCTGCTGACCAGGCCACGGACCCGAGCATCCTCCGTCTCCGGGCCTCCGACACGGGGCTCCGCCTGCAGGACGTTCCTTTCAGCGACACAGGTGTCACCCTCCTGTGTGACGTCTCCACAGGACAGCCCAGGCCCATCGTCCCGCACAGCTGGAGACGCCCCGTATTTGAAGCTGTGCACGGCCTCTCTCATCCAGGCGGTAAGCCATCCGTGCGCCTGACCTCTGCTAAGTTTGTGTGGGAGGGACTTAAGAGAGACATGAAAGCGTGGGCCGACTCGTGTGTTGCCTGTCAGCGGGCTAAGATACACCGCCACATTAAGGCGCCCCTGGAACGCTTCGCAGTGCCGGAGAGACGATTTGACCATGTCCACGTCGACCTGGTTGGTCCCCTACCCCCCTCCCATGGGTTCACCTACCTCTTCACTGTGGTGGACAGGACTACGCGCTGGCCTGAAGCTGTTCCCCTGGCATCCACGACGTCTGCTGATGTGGCCCGGGCTTTTATTGGGTCGTGGGTCTCACGTTTCGGTACGCCTTCCGACCTTTCATCTGACCGCGGGCCACAGTTTACCTCAGAGCTATGGAATGCTGTGGGTGAGGCTCTGGGCGTCAAGCTTCACCGCACTACCGCCTACCACCCTCAGGCGAATGGCCTATGTGAGCGCTTCCACCGGTCCATGAAGGCTGCGCTTCGGGCTACTCTCAAGGACTGCAACTGGGTCGACAAGCTCCCATGGGTCATGCTGGGCCTGCGGACCGCCCCGAAGGACGACCTACAAGCCTCCTCTGCGGAGCTGGTGTACGGCACGCCGCTGCGAGTCCCAGGCGATTTCATGCCCAATGCAACGCGTCCCTGGTCAGCTGTGGACCAACGAGCCTCCTTGCTGGACGGGGTCAGAGCTTTCACACCCGTCCCTACCGCCCAACACGGCGCTCCGGTGTCCCAGGTGCCCCCAGGTCTGCAGTCAGCGGACTACGTGTTCATCCGTCATGACGCACACCGCCCCCCTCTGCAGCCCCCTTATGACGGCCCCTTCCGCGTCCTGGAACGGGGAACTAAGCACCTGGTGGTGGATTTTGGGGGCACGGCCGAGCATGTTTCAGTGGACCGAGTTAAACCCGCACACCTGGACTTGACGCAGCCGTTGGAGTTAGCCCAACCTCCTCGTCGCGGTCGTCCCCCGGCTCCGCCTCCTCCCCCCGTGGAGGCCCGAGCTGCCTCTTCTGCTCCTCAGGCCGACCTCCACAGGCCCGCGTCAATGCCTCCCAGAGACACTCCGGCCCCTGTTATCCGGAGCCGCCTCGGACGGCCTGTCGTCCCCCCGCGCCTGCCTGACTTCGATTACTAGGGCGAATTCTGGGGGGGCTCATGTGGTGGACACGTATTGGGGACAGAATTCAACCCAGGAACTAAGGGTTAAGTCATGGTTGCCCTGGCAGGTTAACGCAGGGTTAAGTTATGGTTGTCCAGCCAGTTTTCTGATTATTCTTGCCACCTCCGCTCAGTCGAGCTGTGGTTTTGTTCTCTCTCTGATTTACCGTGGATTAAAGAAAGTTGCCTACACGGCTAAAGTGTGAACCTACGGTCTTCTCCGTTCCTTCGGCTCTACACTGGCATGTATACGAGAGATCAGCGTGACGTCACAACAACAAACAATCTTCTTGGCTAGCTTCGCGGAGTGCAATGTTTACACAACACAGAAGGCAGAGTCGAAACGCGTCTGTAGCAAGGGGTCTGTAAGGTTTGTCCCATGTGTGTATGAAATAAAGAGCATAATAAAGTAATTTTGAGTGCAGATTAAATTAAACTATTGTTTTTGTGCTTTTATCTTTATTTTATCTTCAACTTGCTGTGAATAACGTGTGTAAACATCAATACAAAAGTTTGTTGGATTATGCTCTCTAGCCTAGCTAACGTTATTTGTGTTGGAGCCTAGCCCAACAGTGGGACATTCCGCTCAAACCGGTCTCGAGGCATAATATGCTTGTGTCCCGTCTCGAGACATATCTCTCGAGACATTTGTCCACCTCTGGACGTTTTGCTCCTAACGGACATTTGGGGACATTTTTGGATCGCCTAGCTGAATGAGAAGGTAAAGTGTTCGTGACTAATTGATCAATAATTCTGTTGAAACAAAAATAAAGTAGTAGGCCTAGCTATAGAAAGCTGGGTGTTTCATTAACAATATTATATGTTGTTTTCATGTGTAATGACGCGATCGGGGATTTACGTTACTTTGACTGATGTAAAATGTAGTTAAGGTTAGCTGGCGGGTGAAACGGATACACAATCTCCCACTATACAACGGCAACAATGTTAATTTTTACCTGTAATAAAATGTCTCCCACAAACCCGGTCATGAATGGATGGTTTCCATCCTCCTCCCAGTTCAGCACAAGCAAGTCCTCCTGGCAATTTCACTAACTTTGTAACGTTAGCAGTGCTCTTCATCCGTTTTAACCCTCTGTACCCACAGACTTCGCTGGGTAGATTTAGATTTATCTGATGGAAAACGGAAAAAGCCTAAAAACCTGTTTGCCGGGGTACATTTGGCATTACAGGGCCACACACAGCACGATTTCAGCATTTTGAAAATGAATTTGTCTGTTCAACTAGTGCTATCTAACCGTTATGTACGTTAGCTACTAGGCACTACCCAGCTACTAGAATCCACCCGGAAGTAGCTTGGCCTCTTTGTTTACAAACATCTCTCGTTCAATCGGCCCCGAACTGGTTTAGGCGTTCTGCGCATGATCCATAGTTCCCGCGGCGGTCTTTCACCCGGAAGTCGAACAGCGTAGTATCAACATGGCGATTGCTAGAGCGAGAACCATGCATTTCTGGACAGACGAGGAGACAAACTTTATGTTGTGTCTGCTAAAGGAGTTGAATATTCTAAAGTACATGGATGGAAGGAGAACGCGGAATGGCAAACTATTTAAGAAAGTGGCGGAAAAGTTGGGCGAAGCCGGATTTAAAAGAACCCCAAAGAAAATCCGTGTTCGGTGGAGGCATATCGCCACCTACCGTACCGGGGTCGGACATACTTCCGTCAATAAATCGATTCTCCCCAGGTTTTTTTTTAATTTCCCCCCAATTTTTCTCCCCAATTGTACTTGGCCAATTACCCCACTCCACCGAAACATCCCGGTCGCTGCTCCTCCCCCTCTGCCAACCTGGGGAGGGCTGCAGACTACCACATGTGGAGTCGCCAGCCACTTCTTTTCACCTGACGGTGAGGAGTTTCACCAGAGGGACGTAGCGCGTGGGAGGATCACGCGATTTCCCCCAGGCCACGACCGAGCAGAGGAGGCGCTAGTGCAGCAACCAGGACACATACACACACCCGGCTTCTCACCTGCAGACACGGCCAATTGTTTCTGTAGGGACGCCCGACCAAGCCGGAGGTAACACGGGGATTCGAACCGGTTATCCCCGTGTCGGTAGGCAACGGAATAGACCGTTACGCTACCTGGACGCCCCGGTTCTTGTATACTGGGACAATGACAGTAGTCCAGTTACATGGCTTAATCGAGCTATAACCGTAGCTCGACTTTACTGCATGTAAACGCACTGACTCACTGTGCTACTGTAAATGCCACATTGGTCTTCTGTCCACTTTACAATAATCTTTGAGGTAAGTGGCGAACCCTCTGACAACTTGTGCTTCACTGGATGCTTAACAAACACACTCCTGTTGTAATCACCTTGTATTTTTCCAAGTCATTATGGCGATGTTGTATCCTCCCATGCTCCATGGGTACTGGGGCAAGAGTTAGCAATTTAATGGCTGATCCCACCGTGCACGGACATTGACTGAGATGCAGAAGTTGGCTGCAGAAAAATGTCCAGAGTCTAAGTTCCTGACTTTAAGAGACCTTTGACCCTCTGGGTTTGGTGGTTAGCAACCAAGTCCATGATCAAAATGTCTCCCACCGGAGGACACTGTCCAAGGGAGCTCAACAGCCTTGCAGTACAATACGCTGTCAGGGGGATAACGGAGTGGTTGCTCTGGTATTCCGCCGTCAGCGTGAGACATATGCACAATAAACAGTTTGTTGAAGTCTTTAATGGATTAAGAGAGACAGGGATGTGACAAAAGCTATCAGGGCACAGCATGACTTGTGCTGCGTTTGCATCATCCATAATCCAATCTGACATGGGAATGATAAATGTTATGGAAGCTTACTGCCTGAGTGCACAGACATGATGGAATCTTATTGTCAGGTTTGCTGGCTATGTGATGGACTGACAGCTGGCTGCATGCTAGCAGAACAAAAAACCCTCATAAATAGGAGAAAATCACGGTACAGTGCTGTTTCTTCTTGATTAAAATAGGGAAAAGAGAGGGATGCAACAGTCCTTTTCTCTCCGTCTTTGTTTTTCTATCTCACCCTCAATTGTTTAAATACGTACGTTCTGGCAGCCCTGTTCAAATCCAATTCGTGTTTTTATATGAGGTGCACATAAGGCAGCCCCTGTGAGTTTTCAAACAATCAACACTGTCAGTAATTCATTGCTTGACAGTATTAACAATAAAAAAACAAACAAAATAACATCTTGCAAAAGATGACACTGTAATCATCTGATGATTGTGCTTGATGAGACATAATTTGGTAGATTTCCCTTGTGTGGGAGGAAAAAGCTACCAAAAAGTAGACAGAAAAAAAAATCTTCTGGTGGATTTGACTGCAGGAGATTTTACGGAGGTCGTTTGTAAAGTCGCAGCAGACTAAACTAAATGTCATAATAGTCGCACCTAATCAGTTTGTGCATTACGTTCTCCTTTCTCCCTCCAAACTCAATGGAAAGTAATGTGCCGAGCATGACAAGCAAATGGAGATTCGGGAATGCAATCCTTTGGGGCTTTACCCCTCCCCAATGCTGCAGCAGGCTCATTGAGAAAGCTTCATCACTATTAGTCAGTGAGCCCAACATCCCCTGTCACTCAAAATGCAGAAGCCATATTTTCTTCATCAGTTTTCCTTTTCAGCAGTTGGTTGAGTGTCTCTTTTCTCTATTTCTCTCTCTCTCTCGCTCTCTCCATTTGCCCCCCTCCCCCTGTCTCTCTGCTGAGACAGGGCCGACAAGGTATCTGTCTTTTCCTGTCAGCTCAGATGGATGATAACCATCGCTAGAAGAAAATATTTTTTTTAAGATGCTGCCTTTTGAGCAGAGATGGATACAGCCTCATCCACCTGAGGCCCACGCCACATATCTGAAGCATGGAGTTCATTTATTTTTCTTCAAGTAAACCTTAAGTGTTCTGGGTAAGTCAACTGAAAACAAAACTGAAAATCTGACCAAAAACTACTCACAACTACTCATGGCACTCACTACTGCCACCTCCTACGGAGATGATGTAAGGTCACCTAAGAGATCTGACATTCCACCTTAAACTGGGAATGAGGTGAACGTCTAATGAATTACGGGTGTGACATTACGCAACACCTTGACATCTGAATGAGTGTCAGTATGAGCGAGGACGCGGCGTAAGTACCCATTCTTTATCGTATCAGGGCCCCGCCAAGACCCTGTCACTTGATACAGAGGATGTGATTGGACATCAGCATGCAGAGCATGTCGACTGTCACCATGGAGACGGACATGTATCACAATGCTGGCTTGACACATCCAGCACCAGGCAAAGGAAGGCTCATAGTCTCTCTTACAGTCTCACTTACAGGGCTGCTGGCCAAAACTAAAGTGGATACCAGTCTGGGCCTATGTTTAATGCATGAGCCTCTGGATGGAGAGTGAGCAGGAGAGAGCTGGATTATATGCTGACAGAAATGCAGAGAGTGAATCAAGAGGCAGAAAATGCAAGAAAATGGAGAGTAAAAGAAGGAGAGGAACAGGTATTGCTATGTCATCAAAATTAACAGCGGGGGACTCTGTCCATTCAGCTGAATGTCTTTGAGAGATGAACTCCAAGTGAAGGGTGGGGGAGTTTGATTGTTGCTGACTCAAGCCATTTCTAGGTTTCACATGGGGTCTGTTTTCTGTTTGCAGGAATTTTCCCATTTCCTACCAGTTTTATGTTATGACACAGTGAGTTGTTTCTCCACAATGTAGAGGCAAGCCTGTTTCTACAACATATGTTCATTCAGATTTCACACAGTTCAAAAGCTTCACTAGCCATGCCGTTATCCAAACCGCCCATCCTGCTCAGGGTTGTGGGGATGCTGGAGCCCATCCCAGCAGGCACTGGGCGGCAGGCGGGGAGACACCCCGGACAGGCCGCCAGTCCATCACAGCGCTGACGCACACCCGCACACAACTAGGGACAATTTAGTACAGCTGAGTCACCTGATCTACATGTCTTTGGATTGTGGGAGGAAACCCATGCAGACACAGGAAGAACATGCAAACTCCACACAGAAGACGACCTGGGACAACCCTCAAGGTTGGACTACCCCGGGGCTCGAACCCAGGACCTTCTTGCTGTGAGGCTACCACGCTAACCACTGCACCACTGTGCCGCCCAAGCATCATTAGGTGTTTTCTTTTTTCTTTTTTTTAAGTTGGGTGAGCTCAGAGGCTGTTCAGCTCAAATCCATGCACTTAGATCTTAACTATAAGCTCTGTCTGAGAAAATCATATTTCAGTGGACAGACAAATCTAATCTTTAATAAAAGCTAACTTTGCCCTCTGTCATATATGCTTCTCCATATGACTGTTTTGAGATGTCTGCTCTTGTTGCAGAATAAATTTTTCCCCAGGGAACAATAAAGTTTAACTGAATGACTGATTGACTGGCAGTGTGTATGTGTGCGCGCGCGCGCGTACCTAGGATTTGTGTTAAAATACCATATTTCCTGTCCAGTAGAGGGCAGCAAAATGTCGTGTCATGCGTAATCAACCTTCTTTGATTTTCTTACCTGGACCATTGAGCATGCATCAAGACTTTTAAATACACTGCAAAGGGCATGAGGGCACGAGGCTTGCAAGTGAAGTGAGTATAACCCCCTTATCATGTCTATAGATTTTCTGTAGGAGAGCAAAGCAATTTTGAAATTAGCATCCCAAAAAGTTTCTCAGTGGTATGCCATGTCAACAAACATGAAGGCAAATGACAATGAAATAAGCACAAGTGAATGAGTGACCAAAACCATCCAAACAGTATTTTCCCAAGTTACTGCTTCTTCTTTAAGCAGGAAATGACAGACCCCAAATCTTTAATTCAAATGAGAATGTGTAAATAGCCCAGAACATAGTGATGTGCAATAACAACAACAACAATAATAATAATAGTAAGGGGCCAGTTATTATAAATATGCACAGTGGAGGGAAATGTAATAAAATATATCATTCGAGCAAGTCATATTCTCAAACCTAGTGTGTGTGTGTGTGTGTGTGTGTGTGTGTGTGTGTGTGTGTGTGTGTGTGTGTGTGTGAGTGAGTGAGACCCTGCAACGGATACAAATAGATGATCGCTTGATTCCAGCTGCGACCCATTGCCACAAAACTGCTTGCCTCCCACTCTCACCACCAGGCCCGTAGCCAGAAACATATTTTTGGGGGGGGGTCAGGCAACACTGCCGAAAGCTACCGGTAAATAAAATTCCCACACTGTATACTATAGCCTAATACCCAACCGTACGGTAAATGTCAACGTATTAATGGCCCATAGATAATAATCAATGCATTAATAAATAAAAGTGGGTCTTACCTTATAAAAGCAGGTCCAATCGTCTTTTTTGTCTGCAAAAGATGTCCAGTACCTCTTCCGGCGTCACCACAATGTCTCTGTGCTCCGAGAGCAATGTCAGTCCATTAAGCCGTCTTTCCGTCATTGTACTGCGCATTTTGTCCTTGATCCTCCCCAGACGGGAAAAACTTCTCTCGACATGGGCACTGCTGATAGGAAGCGTGGTCAAAACGCGGAGAAGCTTGAAGATGCTTGGAAACAGCTCACTGTTACAGGCATTTAATGCCTCAATGGCATTTTGTGGAACATAAGTTGCATCTTTCCATTTATCCCGCCAGGTGTCAATTTCTGACTTTACAACTACCAGATGCGGTGACACTTCATCAGGATACAGGTTGGAGAGCGCTTGAGCTGAGCTGTCGTTCAGCATGCTGACCTTAGATGGCAGTAAGGAGCAGAGGTTGGAGATCACATTTCTGTGTTTGCTGAAGCGTTCCTTCATCTGTGATGAATAAAAGTCAAGCATAACTATGAAAAGCTTTTGCCAGTAGTAAATGGATCCTCATTGCAGTCCATGCCTCTTCGTGGTCGAAATTCAACCCCATACTTGGCTGCTTGGGAAGAGGTCTTTTGGAAAATCTGCCTGAACTCCATCTCAGAGTTAGCCCTCATCTCATCTACCTGCTTAATAACAGCAGCAGCAGCTGAAACGCAACTCACCAAGTCACAATTTTCCTTCTGAATGAAGGTGGACAGGTGGTAGGTTTTTGCAAGCATCTTCTCACTCACATTCATGGACAGCATGAATTCTGCATTGTCAATTGAATTAAAGAGCTGAGTGGCTTTGACAGATGTGTCTCCTGTGAAGGTTTCACTGATTTTCTGCAGGCTGGATCGCACAGGGTCTAAAAGCTCGTTGAATGTAAATATTGCGTCGTGGCGTTCGACCCATCTCGTTTCACACAACTTCGTCAGTCGCGTTTTCTTGCAGTCGGGTAAAAGACGCTCCGTCTCGTGTCGCAGACTGGCAGACCGCAAAGCCGAATCATGGAAAAAAGTGCAGATTTCCGAGACAATTCCAAAGCAATTTCGCACCATTTGTACAGTGCATCACTTGTTTAGGACCAAATTCAAACTGTGGCTGGCACAGTGCACATAAACTGCTTGCTTGTGCTTCTCTTTGATTTTAGCTTGGGCACCATGTAAACGGCCACTCATGGCAGATGCGCCGTCGTATCCCTGGCCACGTAAAAACTGTAAATCAACGCCTGCATTTGTCAACTGACTTTCGACTGAATTGGCGATTGCCTGCCAACAAAGGACAAAAAATCCTGTCTGATGCTATATTGGCTGTCATGCTGGTTAACGTATCTGACACAGACAGAAAGCTGCTCCCGCCCTGAAACATCTTTAATTTCATCTGGCAGCGAAACACTGCGCGGAGTTTACTTTCTGCACCAGTTTGTTTGTTATCACATCTCCAATGATGCTGATTATTTCATTTTGTACATCAGGACTGCAGTAGCTAGCGTTTGCTGCACTTTTACTCAAGTGTTGTAACAGTACTGTGTCGCCAGATGTAGCCCTAAACCTGAGTAAAGCCCTGAAATTTCCGTCATTGTGACTTGGCTCATTCAATGTCACTGGTCCTGAATCAATATCACCTCTCAGGGCGAGTTCTTGGCGACCGCAAAAAATCAACGTTGCAATGATGCTTTTGAGTTTTTCTCTGTTTTCTTGGACTTGGACCGCTTTCAAACATGCATCCTTGTGATATGCCTTTTGTGCATGGTCTTTGAACGTCTCTAAAGCATGTTTCCAGTCTGAGAAGTGGACATTAATTAGCTTGCCAGCTTTTCTGTGCCCTCCCTTGCCCACATGCTCGACTGCAAACGCAACACAGTGCTTACAAAAACAACCATCGGACCTTGCTGAGTATACTAGCCGGCTAAACTGGTCCAATCCATTGACGTTGGAAACGTAGTTTACCTCCTAGTTTTGTAGGGAATGTTTGTCCGATATTGGCCGTCCAGGCCAGTGAGTATATTTCTCTTCTCTGTTCGTCTGATATTTTCCCACCAATATAATCCACAAAGTCGTGTGAAAACGTTTCCGAGGTAGAGGACGGCGGGTCTGCTAACTCTGGCTCCGTCTCCGAGGAGGAGGGCAGTGGGTCTGCTAACACTTGCTCCGGAAAATCGGTGACGTTAGTGACCAGATCATCTGTAATGTTCTTTTTTTTCTTTTTTGAGTCGGGACACGTTGAAACAAAAAAAATCACTGATTTTACGAATATTAACTTTACTGCTCTTGCCTGATTTACAGGTAGCTTTCGGCGGCTCCATTGCTTTTGAAAAGCAAACTATAGATCGACCATTTAGCTAGCATAACCAGTGGCAGGTTGCTTAGCTGACTCGTCAGACCCCTGAGCCAATCAAAAGCCTGTGATTTTATTTGTTTTACGAAACAGACCAATAAGATACATCATGTTTGGAAACAAATTAACTGACAGGTTTAACGCCTGTCAGTCACAATAGATGCAGTGTATGAGTAGGCTAGAGGGGCGGTGACAAATAATCAAAACGATAACTAAATAATTATTGGTGCCATTTCAGACGGGCCGTGGGGTTTCGGGGGGGGTTCAGACACGAAAACCACCTACCTGGCTACGTGCCTGCTCACCACTAACACGCACACAGAGGGACAGAGAGAGAATCTTATCTCAGGGGAGAGATTATGATGAACTTGTTTCAAGGATCCTCGCAAATTTACTTTTTCTGGATACAGATGAAATAATCTGCTTTTTATGCTATTGCTTGGTATACTACGTTGCCTGTGGTATGTAGAACATTCCTGAAGCCAGTGAAACGAAACGGTAAAAGTCATCTCACCGCAAACAAACAGAATATATCAACTTGCTGCCAACATTTTTTCTCTCCTTTCAAGAAAATTAAATTCTTAAGACTAAACAATCTGAACTACTAAAGCATCACTTCCGTTAAGTTACTTGCTGCAGCGGTGGCACTGAGAACGTACCGATTCTCTTACTGAGTCATGATCTGGTAAAAGTTATAAACAGAGGGCGTCCGGGAAGTGTAGTGGTCTATTCCATTGTCTATCAACACGGGGATCGCTGGTTTGAATCTCGGCTTGGTCGGGCGTCCCTACACACTAGTTTTTTTTTAAATACAATACAGTTTATTTGCTGCTATGTTTGCCACCTAGGGACACACTATCAGTCACACACTGAGAAAGTGAGTGCGGTGCCTATCTTTTGGGCAGTGCACTGCCCCCCTCTTTTACTCTGCCATAGTTATGATCTCTCCGGGCTCTTTTAGGAGGTCATCCAGTGATCAATGCCCGTCTGCCTCCAAGTGGTCCCTTCCGTCGAGCCACAGCTGTAGGTTGCACATCAATTGCTGTGCTCATTTGCAGGCATTTCCTTGCCCGCATTTTTAGTAGTTTGGCTCAAGTGGCCGCATTAATTAGTTTTCTAAACATGGACAACGATGAAATCAGCGCAGTCGATCGTAACTATAATATGCTGTGCCTGGGCACTGTGTACGCATATACATACCGAGGACAGGCGTGCTATTTTCTGTAACTTTATTCACCACGATGCCACTACAATATCCGGTCCGTCCTCTAATAGCGTCCCTACATCAACCCCGTACTATATATATTGTCCCACACATATCCTATCAGTAGATCTCCCCCTTTTAGCTTAATGTCAGACTTTCTTAAAAGTGCTTTTCTTTCTTCACTAAGCATGTCACTTATCTTTAACAATAAACATGAACAGTCACTAACAGTGCTATCTATTGTGGATTACTCTCTTTTTCCTTTCCTTTTTTTCTCTTAGAGACATTCCTATCATTTAATACAACAACAACATACAACTGAATGGCTACTCACTAGGGGTCAGGGTAGACTACCTGGGTCCCCGAAGTTGTGCAAGGATTATTCTGCCTTGTGAAACAAACCACAGCTTTCTAACTTGTGACTATAAGTCCATTCTCTTGGGTGGTCTTATGGACCGGCCCAATCTGGTCACTGTGGGAGTCTCTGCAACGACCCTGATGTGAGATCTATTTCTCCTAAGACTTCCTGAGGGCAGGTCTATGTTATAAGACCTTGGTGTATGAGCTGGACCACAAACAGTTCCTGTTTCCTTTGCATTCTTCACCCAGACCCTTTGTCCTGGTCTGAGCTCTTGTCTTGTCTTGGTGTTGTGTCTTTTGTCGTACCAGGAAGCTTGTTTCACTTTCAAGTCCTGATCCTTCCTCCTGAAAGCCTGGATATCAGGCCAACCTGGCTGTAGCTTCTCCTGACTGATGGGCAAGGGCGTTCTGATGTTATGGCCCATCAGCAGTTGTGCAGGGGATGACCCGTGGGCCAAGGGGGTGTCGCTGTAAGCCATGAGGGCCTTGTGCAGATCCTCCCCCTTCTTCAGGAGAGACTTTACCGTTCTCACAACTCTCGGCTTCCCCATTACTTTGAGGGTAGCGGGGGCTGCTCATTGTGTGTGTGAAGCCATAGTCTCTGGCGAAGATGCAAACTCTGCTGCAGAGAACTCGGGGCCATTATCCGTGACAACAGTTTCTGGGACCCGAGGGTGTGCGAAGATAGACTTCAGCTTCTCTGTCACGTGGGTTGTGGTGGTGGATGAGAGGTTGGCTACTTCTATGTAGCGCGAGAAGTAGTCAATCACCACGAGGTACATCGCATTGTTCCACTGGAAGAGGTCTGCCGCAACGCGCTGCCACGGCCTGTCGGGCAATGGTGTCGTCAGCAGCGGCTCCGGTGCATTGTGAGCCTCACGTGCACAGATCTCACAGTTTTCCACTTTTTGTTTGATTTGACTGGTTAGACCTGGCCACCATATTGACTGCTGCGCTCTGGCGGCACACTTTGTCATGCCTTGGTGGCCTTCATGAAGTTTGTTGAGCATCTCCTCTTGCATGGTGAGCGGGATGACAAGTCTCTCGCCCTCCAGCAGTAGCCCATCTGCTATCAGCAGGTCCTGGTGATACTGCCAGTACGGTTGAAGTTCCGACGGAAGACATTTTCTGTTTTCAGGCCATCCGGTCTGCACCATGTTTTTGAGCTTTTTGCAGATATCATCTGTGTCCTGCGCGGTCCTGATCTGAGCCAGCCTGTCGTCCGACGCTGGCAAGTGCTCCATTATTTGGTTGATGGACACGCACACATAATGCTCCAGCTGCCTGTCCTCTGCTGTGGGCTCTCCATGGACTGGCGCCCGGGGCAGTGCGTCCGCTCTGATCAGTTTCTTTCCAGGCACATGTTCGATCTGGTACGTGAAGCGAAGCAGTCGCAGCCTGAATCTCAGGATGCGAGGTGGCAAGTCATCAAGCGCTTTGCTGCCGAACAGAGAAATGAGAGGCTTGTGATCAGTTTGTATGAGGAAGTCCATTCCGACCAGATAAGTTCGAAAACGCTTGCACGCCCAGGTCAGTGCGAGCACCTCCTTTTCAATCTGGGCATATCTTCGCTCCGCGTCTGTCATGCTGCATGAGATGAATGCGACTGGGCGCCAGTCCCCTGACGGTTGCTTCCGAGACAAAACTCCTCCCAGTCCGAAGGAGGAAGCGTCCGCTGCAACTCTGGTCGGTCTGTTCAGGCAGTACTGTGCCAGAACTGCAGGCGAACTCAGTTCCTGGCGCAGCTCGTCGAAAGCACGCTGCTGCATGCTCCCCCATTCCCAGTCGGTGTCTGTTTTGAGTAGTTCTCGTAGCGGCTGTGTGAGCTCTGCGATACGTGGTGAAAACTTACCCACGTAGTTTACCATGCCCCTAAACCTCCTCACATCAGCAACATCTTTGGGCGTGGGCATCTCCTTGATCGCTTTGATCTTTCCAGGGTCTGCCTCGATGCCTTGAGCTCCGACGACATGGCCCAGGAACATGATCTTGTCCACTGCAAACTCACATTTTTCACTGTGGAGCGTCAGCATCTGTGTCAGCCTCTTTTCAAAATGTTCTGGTGCTGACGAGATCCCGAACGGAAGCTTCTTGTAGCAGTATCTCCCGAATGGGGTGATAAATGTTGTCAGCGGGACTGATTCTGGATGTAAAGAGACCTGCCAGAACCCGGCTGTGGCATCCAGTTTTGTAAACACTGTTGCACCTGCGAGCTTGGCCAGGGTTTCGTCGACGGCAGGCAAGATGTGCCTCTCTCTGACGATATATTCGTTCAGATGGGTCATGTCGGAGCAGATTCTGATTTTTCCTTTGGGCTTTGGTGCGACGACCATCCCCGCGCACCAGTCCGTCGCCTCTTCAGTGGGCATGATCACTCCCATGTCCTCCATTCTCTGGAGCTCTTCTTTGACTTTGTCATGTAGAGGTAGAGGTACACGTCGTGTCAGCGACAACGCGTAGGGCTTGGCCTCCTCCTTCAGCTTTATCCTGTACTCCCCCTTCAGGCAACCCAGCCCTGTGAAGACCTTGGAGTATTGTTCTTTCATCTCAGCCTCCAGCTCTCTCACACTGTCCAATGGATGTAGTAGCTGCAGTGCTGAAATGGCTGGAAAGCCAAGCAGAGGAGTTGCCAGCTTCTGTACGACGTACTCTGCTTGTGTTGATGTCCTGTCCTTGTATTCCATGACACCATCAAACTGACCACTCACCTTAAGAGGTTCGTTGCTGGGCCCACATAGTGGTTTTGTTGCTCTGGTGAGAGGGCCGTGCTGTTCTTTTGAGCAGGTGGTAGCTGGAATGACTGTCACGTCCGCCCATGTCCAACTTGAAAGTAATTTCTTGGCCATTCACTTTCAGTGTCTTTTTCCATGTTTTCGGTTTTTCTCCTGCCGACACTGCTCCCAGGAAAAGAGGATCTTCCGTTCAAAAGTTTGGGATCACATTGAAATGTCCATATTTTTGAAGGAAAAGCACTGTACTGTTCAATGAAGATAACTTTAAACTAGTCTTAACTTTAAAGAAATACACTCTATACATTGCTAATGTGGTAAATGACTATTCTAGCTGCAAATGTCTGGTTTTTGGTGCAATATCTACATAGGTGTATAGAGGCCCATTTCAAGCAACTATCACTCCAGTGTTCTAATGGTACAATGTGTTTGCTCATTGGCTCAGAAGGCTAATTGATGATTAGAAAACCCTTGTGCAATCATGTTCACACATCTGAAAACAGTTTAGCTCGTTACAGAAGCTACAAAACTGACCTTCCTTTGAGCAGATTGAGTTTCTGGAGCATCACATTTGTGGGGTCAATTAAACGCTCAAAATGGCCAGAAAAAGAGAACTTTCATCTGAAACTCGATAGTCTATTCTTGTTCTTAGAAATGAAGGCTATTCCATGTGAGAAATTGCTAAGAAATTGAAGATTTCCTACACCGGTGTGTACTACTCCCTTCAGAGGACAGCACAAACAGGCTCTAACCAGAGTAGAAAAAGAAGTGGGAGGCCGCGTTGCACAACTGAGCAAGAAGATAAGTACATTAGAGTCTCTAGTTTGAGAAACAGACGCCTCACAGGTCCCCAACTGGCATCTTCATTAAATAGTACCCGCAAAACACCAGTGTCAACATCTACAGTGAAGAGGCGGCTGCGGGATTCTGGGCTTCAGGGCAGAGTGGCAAAGAAAAAGCCATATCTGAGACTGACCAATACAAGAAAAAGATTAAGATGGGCAAAAGAACACAGACATTGGACAGAGGAAGACTGGAAAAAAGTGTTGTGGACGGATGAATCCAAGTTTGAGGTGTTTGGATCACAAAGAAGAACGTTTGTGAGACGCAGAACAAATGAAAAGATGCTGGAAGAATGCCTGACGCCATCTGTTAAGCATGGTGGAGGTAATGTGATGGTCTGGGGTTGCTTTGGTGCTGGTAAGGTGGGAGATTTGTACAGGGTAAAAGGGATTCTGAATAAGGAAGGCTATCACTCCATTTTGCAACGCCATGCCATACCCAGTGGACAGCGCTTGATTGGAGCCAATTTCATCCTACAACAGGACAATGACCCTAAACACACCTCCAAATTGTGCAAGAACTATTTAGAGCAGAAGCAGGCAGCTGGTATTCTATCGGTAATGGAGTGGCCAGCGCAGTCACCAGATCTGAACCCCATTGAGCTGTTGTGGGAGCAGCTTGACCGTATGGTACGCAAGAAGTGCCCATCCAACCAATCCAACTTGTGGGAGCTGCTTCTGGAAGCGTGGGGTGCAATTTCTCCAGATTACCTCAACAAATTAACAGCTTGAATGCCAAGGGTCTGCAATGCTGTAATTGCTGCAAATTGAGGATTCTTTGACGAAAGCAAAGTTTGATGTAAAAAAAATCTTATTTCAAATACAAATCATTATTTCTAACCTTGTCAATGTCTTGACTCTATTTTCTATTCATTTCACAACATATGGTGGTGAATAAGTGTGACTTTTCATGGAAAACACAAAATTGTTTGGGTGATCCCAAACTTTTGAACGGTAGTGTATATAACTCGCCCGACAACTTCTTTCGAACGGTTCAAACGTCCTCTTGAGACGGGATTCAAACTTCTGACACCATACAATATGCGGTGCCTGGGCACTATGTACGCATATACAGACCGAAGACAGGCGTGCTATTTTCTGTAACTTTATTCACCACGATGTCTCTACAATATCCAGTCCGTCCTCTAATAGCGTCCCTACATCAACCCCGTACTATATATATGTTCTCACACATATCCTATCGGTACAGTAACCTTCTCATAAGAGCATACAAAATATTTTATGGATGCCTGGAATGTTTCGTCCTGTCCCAGTTTCTCCAACAGCCCCTCAAACATACTGTAACGTGCATGGATAAGAAGACAGGCTGGCCGCCAGCCGGCGAGTCTGACCCTTTAGTCGAGTGGTTAGCGATGTCTCCTGCGGTGCGGGCGTTACGGGTTCGCTTCCCGGCCACGGCAGTTCCTGTGGTTGCGTTGTCCCCCAAATTCGTTACAATACTTTTGAGGCGATCCTCAAGATGCTCTCTTTGACTGGCTGATCCTTCTCCAGGTGGTGAGCCTTCTGCAGGTGTTCTGGACTGTGGAGTGGGTTGCTGTGTGTTTTGATGGCTGGGTGAGAACTGCTTATCAGCTCACACCCCACTATCAAAGGCAGATTATATAATCACTCAGGCCAGTTGAGCCCAACAGTTTAGTCACACCTACCATGTATCGGTCATATAGTACACACATGCCATTGTGGAAATAAGAGCGATTATGGTATTTTCTGTGCACAATTTAAGATTTGATGATGCAAAATGTATTTTTCATCATTCCATGTTATGAAGAATACCAGAAATTACGTATATTGTATCACTGAGTACCAAAGAGTATCATTTATTTTGAATTTTCCAACATTCAGTCAAGTATTCATAGTATCAAAAATTGTGTATTTTGCGTCACTCATTATCAGTAGTCAAGAGTATCAGAAATTGTCTTTTCCATCACTCAGTACAGTGCGCACCAGAAGTTAGTGCCTCTCAGAAGTATTTATGCAGTAGTATGCAAGTCGTAAAAATGCTAATGACAGCCTCAGAAAAGCTCAAAACCCTTTCTGAATAGTGTCAAAATGTTGTCTAAATTATTTAATTTAATAAATTCATGTTCCTGTAAAAAGGGGGTCACAGATCAAGTGCAGTAATAGAAATCAGGAGGACGATTGAAGCACTCCATATAATAGGGTAAGCTATGAGCTTTGTTATGTCACGTGACCAGCTTAATGAGATAACTGACCAAAAGTCGCCTCACTTTTGACTACTGTTAAATAAGAATTTAGCATGACTATTTTGTCTGTCAACTTATTAATTGGTCACATGGCAGAATGAGGCTCACAGCTTACCCTGTTTTGTGGGTGTAATGGATCACTCTGTTAAATTCTATTACTTGACTTTGACCCCAACTCGGACGAAACAAGAATTTATTAGATTAAAAATTTAGACAACATACTGAAACTATTGAGAAAGGGGGTTGGCCTTTTATCTTTATTTATCGGGATCCCCATTAGCTGTGCCCTAAAGCACCGCTAGTCTTACTGGGGTCCACATAAAAACAATACATTTAATACATACATTTAAAAACAAGACAGAGAAAAACAAAAACAAAACAAACAAAAATAGCAAAAACCTACATTAAACTTTACAGTACACATAAGTCATCATCCAACAGCAAAGAGACATACATAAATCATTCCAATGTACAAACTGTTGAAACCATCCAGGCTATAGAATTCAGTTCGAATCACACCTTACCCTGTCTTGTATGTGTGTGTGTATAATATGTGTACGTATGACCATGTATTTTGCCTCCTACAAATATAACATTCCAAGGTGTTTCTTTATTTGCTTTTTAAATATTGATTTCTGTGTCAATTTAGTCATGGGCAGTGGTAACGAATTCCATGCTTTCATTGATCTGCTATATTCTACTGCACGCTTCAGAAAATTAGTGTTTGGCTTAGGAAGTGAAAACCGGCCTTCTGTTGCCTGTCTAGTGGCATATGTATATGATTTTTGTATTGTAAAACCTTCCATATTGAAGATAGAATTGCAGCATTCATTCTGTCCTCAACTTTTAACCATTGTAGACAGAAGTGCATGCTGTTGACGTTCGTATTGTATGGACATAGGAGAGCAAGACATGCCACTTTGTTCAGTGTGTAATTACAGTGGTGTGGCCGTAAATAATTTTGAGAGGCACTTTATGCATTTTACATCATTCAGTACCAGTATTTAGGGTCCAGAAATTATGGATTTTCCATCGTTTCAATCCGTTTCAGAGAACCAGATTTTTATTTATTTATTTATTTAATTGCGTACCAGTAGTCAGAGTAGGTGGTTTAACACCAGATCAGGGGCAGAGGCTATGGTAATAACGTATTTCACTTTTTTTCAGTTCACGATGAGGGTGATGAGATCAGGAAGAAACCCACCAGCGGTCATAACAGTCACAGGCACTGAGCAGGGGGCTCTGCTGCATACAAGTAGATTTCAACCCAAAGAATTTACTGCAGAGACTCTAGTTTTTATCCACTACACCACTAGTGTGGAGGGTAAATTGGTGATCAGTACCAGTATTACATATTTTGCAACGTTCAGTAGGCTACTAGTGAATGATAATGAGCAATAATATCAGGGACACTTGAGAAATATTAGGCCTTCCTATTTCGAGGCCTACCCAGTGCAGCGTCCGTTCTGTAACGGGGCTCTTGTCTAGTTTACCTCAACACTACCCACACACTGCCTCGGCTCAGGCCTGTCAGTCAATCATACCATGACAGTCTGACTCTGTTTACATTTGCCTGATTCTGTCAACGGTTATTAGGGATGCCCCCCGAAACCCGGTTCTAAACGGGAACCGGTTCTAAATTAGTAAAAACCGGAGCATTTTTAAGATCCGACGTTTTCGGTTCTGCTATCGGTAGTCGGTAGGTACTCGAGAAATCATGGAGTGAGATTTATATTGTGGCAATTGTGTTTTTCGAGGAATTTAAACGTCGCGAACATAATCTTGTTTGCCATTTTCTCCATCTCTCTGTCTCTCTCTCTTACTGCGCGAGGGGCGGGGCTGTGCTGTGCTCCACACACTCGCTCACACACGCACAGACAGCTCTGCTCAAGGGCTCATCATGGCGGAGAGAACTAAACGTTCAAAAGTTTGGGTATATTTTTCAAAAGTCAATGACAACAACGCTCGTTGCCACAAGTGCAACAAAGCATTTGCCAGTAAGGGTGGCAATACAAGCAATCTGTCGAAACATCTTTTGTCGAAACATGGTATTAATCTGCAGAAATGCGGCGTTTTCGACTGCTTTGCTCGTAGTGTTCCATCCACGTCCACTGCAGGTAAGCCGTATGAGCCATAGATACGGAGCTAGCTAGGCTAATAACGAATTATTACGAATAGGCCAATAAATAAAATATAATTGCTTAGCTAATTGTTTAGCTACAAATATATAAGCCATAGATACGGAGTTAGCTAGGCTAATAGCCGGGGACACTATAAGTCAGGAGAGATCACGACTCCTGCCGGAGAAGGCAGATATGTTGATTTTTCTGCAGAAGAACTGTTAGGATAATGTTCTAGGTTCTTGTTTGTTTGAACTTCCGTTAGCCTTTTGCTGTAAAAATTTATTTTTAATATTTTTTTTCTTTATCTTTATCTACTTTTATTTTTTATCTTATTTGTTGTTGAATGTTGATTATAAAGTCTATAATTCAGATGCATTTAAAACATTGCTGCTGCTGTTGCGGCTGAATAAATAATATTTGTTTATATTTATATAAAGTTACTATATAATAGAATAATAAAGCAATGTCGATTCTGTTCTTGTCTTTTTTTCTTGCATAATAATCAAAAAGAACCGATAAGAGTATCGATAAAGTACCGAACAGATAAGCAGTACCGATAAGAGTAGTAGTATCGATAAAATCCTAACGATACCCATCCCTAACGGTTATACATGACTTGGACGTGCTATACAACCGATTTCCACACATAAATACCTTAAATACTCTTGGATTGCTCTAGGGAAGTTAGTTTATGGAAAAATCGTAAACGCTGAAATGAACTCACCGAGCACTAGTAGGAATAAGCTGAGGGGGACCAGCCCAGCCTGCGAATCTTCACGGCCCAAACTGCCCTCCTTTGTGGATCCTGTGGAAATCGATGCATCATACTGCCTTGCCCCGGCCGAACGGAACAGCCCCAAGCCGCACATCACATCATTTCTCCTTCAACTACTACAAATCGCCGAGACATGGGCCGAAAAGACAGGAAAAATCATTGAAACGTCACGATGACAGAGCCAGGCGACGGTAGGCAACATGGCGCCCGTCAGGCACGTGACAGACTCTCAACCAATCACAGCGCGTGTTACAAAGATCAAAAGCTCGTTTGTGTATGACGCGCGAACTGTAGGTGGAGGGCAGGAAGTGATTTTCGACACAGGAAGCACTATCACAAACTCTCAAAATGCCGGTTGGTCACATCGATTAAACCGAGAAACTACAAGAAGTGTTTATCGAGTACCAAAAGCTGGTGTTCGTAAGGGGTGGAAATACAAGAAATTGACCGAAAACGTCGGGGAAAAAATGGCTTGCGAACCGTCCTCTGCGGTCGGGAGGAGCGGAGTCGGATAATGCGCGCGTGTGCAGTGACCACTTCGTCAAAAGTAAAGTAATTTTATGTGGCTATGTTTATGCAACTTAACTGTTTCCTTACTTTATTGCGCTAGAGTTGTTTTTATTTGCTTTGTTGGAGTTTGTACCCATCTCGTCCATTCTGCTTTTCACTTCCCTCCATCTGAATCTCGCGCGTCATCAGAAGCACGTGACTGCAAACAATCTATTGCTGTTTTCAAGCGCATGTCGGATTGATAGGATGATAGTTTTCTCCGAGTGCGGAAGTCGTTCCCGCGACGTGCACGCATTCAAGTCGTTTTTGGAAAAAAATCAGATGACGCTTTTTTCGGAGCTTGATGGCGGGCTGAGCAGCGAAACGTTTCGTAGCTCTGCTTCCTTATAACCCAAAGTTATAAAATAGACGATTGTATCGACATCAAACGACTGGCTTTCAAGCTGTCAAAATGCCAAATTCAAAGAAATCTGTTGAGGGTCGCCCCTCGAGTTCTACAGCTCCTGCCAATCTACTTGAAACATAGGACACGACTACTGCATGGAGGTAGATCCGAACGCTAACAGCAGCAAGAGGGAACGGGAACAAGACTCTCCACCAAATACTCAGACAAAAGAACGCGGAGAAAAGAAAAAGAAGTCAGAGGAAGAGGGAAGTGAGGTCTCAAATAAAGCCATATTGGAAGCCATAAAATCCTTAGGTACGAGAGTGGATGACCAGTTGGTGGAGATTAAGGACCAACTGAAACGCAACAGCACTATGAAAGCGAGCCTGGCGAAGATCACGCAAGTCAACTCGGAAGACCTCGCCGAATTTAAGAAAAAAATCAAGGTGATGAAAACTGACATCGACCAGCTTCGGAAAGAGAATGCTGAGTTAAAAATGAAGGCGAGGGAGCAAGACAGATACAAGCGAAGGTGGTGTCTGATGATTAAAGGATGGAAGGAGAAAACGCTGGAAAACATCAGAGAAGAGACGATCCTGCTCCTGAAAAGCATTGCTCCTGACATGGATTCGAAGTTGGAGGTTGCAGTTGATGCGGTGCATCGTGTCGGAAGGAAAGAAGATGGCAAACATCGCCAAATTATTATTTTGTTCGCCATGTGAGGGATGAGATTTGGAAACGCACTAAAGACTCCCGTGTGTAAGTGTAGCATGGTTAAAAATGTCATAACCAAAATATGTTGTATAATTACACAAAGTATCACCACATGATTATTATTATTATTATTACTTTCATTGCCAACATTGTTATTTTATTTTATTATATCATCAGGAAACGCTCATAGTAGCCCTTCCCTGTTGTGACCCCATTTCCTGTTAGTAGCCCAAAACGTATGTTCCCCCTGACTTCTGTCTCTTTCCCGCTTTGGACATGTAGAAAGAGGTATGTGTTCATTTTTGTCTGCCCCTGTAATTTATTTTATCCATTCCTAATGTGTCTTATGTCTGTGTCTAATGTGGGTCCCAATTCTTGCGTAGGCTACAGCAGGAGCTGATCTGACGTTTCCTGAAACCTGTCCTGTTTTGTTTATATGCGACAGGTATGTTTTATTTCTTTTTGTAAAAAAAAAATGTGTTGCTAGCTACGCGCTCTTTCCCGCTTTGGACATGTAGAAAGAGGCTACAGCAGGAGCTGATCTGACGTTTCCTGAAACCTGTCTTGTTTTGTTTATATGCGAAAGAATACAGATCCCATGCATGAGAGAAGTTGTCCTGTCTTTCCTACACAACGCAATGAAAAAGTACACCAGTAACATAAGGAGGCCGGAGTGCGTTTCGCAGAGGATCTGACCCGCGAGGACTTGATGGACATACAACTTCTCTGGCCCCAGATCGAGAAGGCAAGACAGGCCAATAAGGTTGCATACTTCAGGGGCCCCTTTGCCTACACTGAAGGTCGCAAGATCACAGCTTAAATAAGAGTCAGGGGGACAATTCATGATAATCATCGCCATGGCGCCATTTCGTCATTCTGCACGTCAAGTGCATTGAGAGAAAAGAGTTCTGGAGACACACCTGAAGCCCCTTCGCGTTTATGGAAGGACGCAGGTTTACAGTATGAATTACACCCACTGTGCGTTATCAAATTCTCAGAATTACATTAGATGTCACTAATTAATTGTTTTGGGCGTTTCATTCGCTCTTTCTGCTTTTTTCCCACACAATACAATCCATTTGTTATATCTACTTTCGTTCAGTAGAGTTGTTAAATGTTATTGTTGAATACTCGTGTTTCTTTTTGTTCCTTAAATACCCGGGGTTTAAAAGACAATGTTAAAAGAAAAGCCTTATTTATTTTCTGTATGGGTTAGACGTTTGTCCGAGGTGGTGTAGCGGTCTAAGCATCGGCTTTGTATCGATGCAGTTGCCCACTGGGGACTGGGGTTCGCGCCCGGTCTCGTCAGATCCGACTATGGCCGGACTCGATGAAGCAGCAATCATTGGCAACGCTGTCTTCGGGAGGGGGCGGAGTCGGCTTGTGTTCGTCACGTGAATGCGTCTCTGTGTGTGTCGGAAAAAGCAGTGGTTCGGCCTGGATTCGCCTTGTAACGAAAGTGGGGAGTCTGTGAATGTTCTCATTCATCCAGGTCATGGTTATCCAAAGGAGTTTAATCAAGTGCAACTGGACTTGGTATATATCCGTGAAGACGATTCGCCTCTCATCCAAGAGACTTCCTCAGTTCGTGCATTTCTGACTAGACGAAGCTAGTCTGACTGGCTGGTGATGAGACTCAGCATTCTATCTACACCTAAAGGAGAAGACACACTCCTTCGAGGACAGCAACGTACACATTTTGGACAGAGAAGATAGATGGTTTGAAAGAGGGGTGAAGGAAGCCATCTATGCGAAACTGAAAAAAACATCCCTCAACAGAGGAGGAGGTCTGCGACACCATCTGTCTCCCACTTACAACGCCGTCCTTTCATCTCTACCCAGGAGACTCAAAAAGCCTAGCCTCCAAGAACAACCGTCGGCCACCAACGGCTCCAACGACTCTCACAACCACTGAATAATGAAGTTGAAACTAACACCCCCAACGATCGTCGCTGCTAAACAAATGCAAATCAATAGCTCCGATGGCGACGGGCGCGGCTAGACATCGGAGCACAGGAGAACCACGCATATCTATGGCTCTGTTAGTGACGGGCGTTGGTAAACATCGGGACACAAAGAGCCATGGACATCTATAGCTCTGACAACGACTCCAAGAGGATAAATTCTGAGTCTCATCACCAGCCAGTCAGACTAGCTTTGTCTAGTCAGAAAGGCACGAACTGAGGAAGCCTCTTGGATGAGAGGCGAAACGTCTTCACGGATATATACCAAGTCCAGTTGCACTTGATTCAACTCCTTTGGATAATCATGACCTGGATGAATAGAGAACATTCACAGACATGTTCTCAGCAAACCTTTCAGAGTTAACAAGCAAGCTTTTAATGACCGCAAGCCAAGCTAGTCATAACAGACACATGTTCATATTGGTCTCAGCTCAATCCTTTTCTTGGCCACAAAAGCGACCTTATCTATTTACCTACTCTTTACCCTCTTGGTGGGATATAGCATGTTGTCTAATACAACTTCTCTCATAACGTCCCCATTACCTTCCACCACATTCCCGTTATCTGTAACAGATACGTCCGTTTTTAACATGTTCAATATCCCACAACATAACCAAAACATCGACACTTCAGTTGCATCGTGGGTAATATGCAAATGAACTTGGAGCAGGAACACTCTAGTAGAATTCGCCACATTATTTTTTATTTTAGTCAATATATATGGGTATAATAATTGTAGAGGCTAAGCCCAGTGCTTTAAGCCACTGAGGCGCTATTGCTCGGGTTGACCTAATCAACTCACATTTCACACTACCACGTTTGTAAACAAAGTAGAATCGAATGATACAAACTGCTGTGCGAACACTTGGTCCATTTATTGTTCTTCGGCAATAATCCAGCAATAATCCATTGAACGTGTAAACGCTATACAAGTGTGTGAATAGTGGTCGAAAACTGTTTGCCCTCCGTGCAGCAACACCTAACAAACAACAGGTGAGGTCCTACCTATGGGTTCCCCATAAAGTGGGAGGAGCAAACACCTTGACCCAATTAACCAATTGGAGGAGCAAAACATAGACCGAAAGGGACACCCTGAATTTGGCTCTTACAACACCGTTCCCTAATTGTTAGAGGCGTCAAGACACAACAATTAAGGACAAAAGAGGCCAAATTCACAACCCAAACAGGAGAATCAAATGAATATGATTAATCAACCTCTTGCACCAAACACAACTTTGTTATGGGTCTTTTTACAATGTTAGTTTTGGTTTGTAGAGTGACAGAACGCACCAGACCACCTTTATCTGGGAAAACATCCAGCACTTTGCCAAGAGGCCAGGATCCACGTGGGGCTGCAGGATCCATAATCACCACCACGTCCCCAATCTTCAGACTTCTTTTCCTTCCATTCCACTTCTGTCTCTCTTGTAGCAACGGCAAATATTCCCGGATCCATCGCTTCCAGAATAAATCTGAAAGGTATTGCACCTGCCTCCAACGTCGTTTCGCATACATGTCGGATGAGTCAAACAGCCCAGAAGGCATGGCTGGCTTGCCCTTCAGCAGGAGCACATGGTTCCGTGTCAAAGGCTCCAAGTCGCTTGGATCATCAGACAGTTTGGTGAGTGGACGATCGTTAAGAATGGATTCCACCTCACACATGATCGTGTGGAGCCCGTCATCATCCACCACTTGCTGGTGCAGGACTGAGCTGAGGATGCGTCTTACTGAACAAATCAGGCGTTCCCATGCCCCGCCATGGTGCGAGCCCCCTGGTGGATTAAACTGCCCCTCGATACCAGCTGAAATAAGAGCTTCTTGGATGCAATCGTTATCCAATGCAGAGAGAGCCTCCCTCAGCTCCCTTTCTGCACCATGGAAGTTGGTTCCATTGTCTGACTTCATGAGGACCACTTGACCTCTTCTATTTATGAACCTACGCAATGCATTTATGCAAGCGTCCATCTCCAAAGAGCTTGCCACCTCCAAATGGACTGCTCTACTGACCAAGCAGGTAAAGATCACTCCATACCGCTTGTAGATGGTTCTGCCCTTCTTCACTTCCAGAGGTCCAAAGTAATCGACCCCGACTTTAGTAAACGGGGGGAGATCTGGGACGATTCATTCTTTAGGAAGATCAGCCATCTTCTGCTCTACAGACCTTCCATGATGTCGCCTGCAGAAACCGCATTTTGAGATCACACTCCTCACAGCTGAATTGGCACACGTAATCCAGAACTTCCTCCTCACTGCCGACAATGTGTGGCTTCGTCCACTGTGACCCAATAACTGGTGAGTATCTTTGAGGAAGAGCTTGGAAATGTGCTGATCCTTGGAGAGGATGTTTAATCTCTGAGGGCATAGCTCCTTTGCTTAATCTTCCCCCGACTCTCAGGAGCCCATCCTCCACGACTGGATCCAGCTTGTAGATGGAACTCTGTCGGCTTACTGTTCCCTTAGACAGCAAAGAGGAAAGCTCGTCTTGAAACATGTCCTTCTGACAATAATGAACAATGGCCAACTCAGTCTCCGACATCTCACTTGGTGCCAAGGATTTTGTCCTCTGTGTGCTCACGGCCTTTTGCCTTTCCTCTCCATCTCCAAAGGCCTTCCTCCGACGACTGCGTTCCAACAAGATGGCTTTCAATCTGAGGAACCAGGCTACAGATGCCTTGAGCTTTCTCCAGTCTGAGAAGTAGGCAAGAAGATGATCAGTGGCGCAGGATGGCTCACTACCAATGACATTCACCAAGACATCCTTCTTGACCTCCGGATCATCTGACGTCACCTTGATGTCAATTCCATAAATGGCTGGCCACTCTTCCTCAAGGCCCCCGAGAAACTCCGCACCTTCGAGCCAACTGCGATCCTTGAGAAAGTCTGGCGCTCTTATTCCTCTGGATGCAATGTCTGATGGGTTCTCTTTGGTTCCCACGTGCCTCCTTTGTGAAGGGTTCGAAACTTCTCTGATGGCAGTGACCCGATTCGCCACAAATGTGTGGAAGCGTTTGTCTTCATTCTTGATGTACTTTAAAACCGACGTACTATCGGTCCAAAATGAAGATGTGTCAAGGTCAAGTTCCAGCTCTGCCCTTAGCATTACATCCACTCTTGCCGCCAGGACGGCAGCTGATAGCTCCAGCCGTGGAACAGTCATGGTCTTCAAAGGCGTGACCCTGGCCTTTCCCAACAGGAAAGCAACATGCACCTTGTTTTTGTCATTTTTAAGCCTGAGGTAAGATACAACCCTGTAACCTTCTGTGCTGGCATCAGCGAAGTGATGTAATTGACTCTGCAGTGGCTCACTGAAGTCCTTTGGTTTTACACATCGTCTGCCTTGAATGATGACAGCACCTTGATATCCTCCAGCCACTGTTTCCACTGCTTTTCAATATCGGGTGGCAATGCTTCATCCTAGCCCTGGCCTCTTCTGCACAGCTCCTGTTGTTTCATCTTGGCAGACAGAGTAACTGGTGCCAACATACCTAGAGGATCGTACACAGAGCTTGCTGTGGACAACATTCCACGCCTGGTAAAAGGTTGCCGTTTCACCTCCATCTTGAATTTGAAAACATCTGATTCGACACACCAGAGGAGGCCCAGAGCCCGCTCAATGGGAAGCTTCTCTCTGTCCAAATCGAGCTCCTTAAGATCCTTGGCCAACTGTTCATCTGCAATGGTCTGCAAAACTGCTCGACTGTTGCTGATCCACTTTTCTAGAACAAAGCCACCTCTTTTACAGAGAGCGCTGAGATCCTGAACCATTTGGATAGCCTCATTTTCTGAGCCCAGGCTCATCAGGCAGTCGTCCACATAAAAATATTTCTTCACTGCTTGAATGGTCTCAGCAGAGAAATCAGACATGTTGTCATCGGCAGTTTTCCTCAGTGCATAACAAGCACAACTGGGAGACGACACAGCCCCGAACAGATGCACAGTCATCCCGTACACCTCTAAGTCTCTGCTGAAGTCCCCTTCTGGCCACCAAAGAAATCGAAGGACATTTCTATCATGCTCCATAACCTTCACCTGATGGTATACCGCCTTCACATCGCCCATAAAAGCGACAGGCTCCAGTCTGAACTGAAGCAGAACTCCAAGCAGCGAACTGGTGAGGTTGGGCCCTTGCAATAGTTCTTAATTTAGAGATATTCCTTGATACGTGGAGCTACAATCAAATACCACTCGTAGAGAAGCCTTTCTTGGATGGACAACACCATGATGTGGGATGTACCACATTTTTCCATTGCGTAACAACTGCTCCTGAGGTACCTGCTCTGCATACCCCTTGTCAATAACTCCCTTCATGTTGGTGGAGTATTCCTGGTGAAACTGTGGATCATTGACAAACCTCCTCTTCATTCCAAGCATCCTCTGCTTGGCCACAGTGAAGTTATTTGGCAGGAGGACGTCAGGTTTCTTGAAGGGCAGTTTCAAACAGTACCTCCCTTCTTGCAGTGTTGCAGAGCTCCTCATGATCTCCAGAAACTTTAGATCCTTTCTCGATGCCTGTTTTTCCTCAGACGGTACTTCATTGAAGTCATGATCATACTGATTCTTCAGCATAAGCTCCAAGTTAGAAACTGAAATTCTATTCACCGCAACAGAAGGTAGTGCCTGTTATGGTTGCTGACATCCCCACTTCCATTCAGAGGACCATTGATGACCCATTCCAACACTGTCCGTATAGCGTACTGGCCATCTCCTTGGCTGTTAACAGTTTCCCAAGGCTCCAATAACCTGGGAGCGTTACTTCCAATTAACATGTCAACGTTAGCCTTTATGGTGGGAATTGGGATCTTTGACAGATGTGGCCACTTTTTCACATCTGCAGCCACTACAACATTATCCATAGTTGCCGGCATCTTCCTCTGTGTGAGTGTTTCGGGGAGGGGATAGAAGTTATTTTCATTCAAAGCAGACACCTCCAGGCTAGCTAAGGAGTAAGCAGGAACAACCTTCTCCTGTCCCATGGTTGTCAAAAGGAAATTAGTTCTTTTTCCTGCCATGTTCAATTTCTGCATGAGATCTTCTGAATAGAAAGTGGCCGAGCTTCCTGGATCCAAGAATGCGTAGGTCTGTATAACTCTACTTCCCCTTTTGGCCTTGACCTGAACTGGAACGATGGGAAGAATACAACGGTCTTTTCCGTCCCCTGTTTGAGCACATGTCCCAGAAGGAGACGTCACAACTGCAGCTGATGGTAGAGAGACTGATGCTCCACCTGCTGGTGGAGAGGCAGTTAATGGTGGAGAGGCTGATGCTCCAACTGCTGATTCCTCCGTATTAGTCTTTGAAGCACAGTGGGATGTTGCTGTTCACGGACAGCACAGACCAAGCGTTTACTGCAGTCGCGGCTTATATGTCCAGTGCCTAAGCATCCAAAGCAAATGCCCTTCTCCTTTAAAAGGCTGATTTTATCTTTGTGCTTTTACCTTTAAATTGTTGGCATTTCTCAAGAGGATGAGCGCGTGAACAGCAGTGGCAAGATGGCGTGTCTTGCTTCATTGAGCTATTTGTTGGTGGCTCGTCTTCACCAGAATCTTTGTGTCACAGTAGTAGCAAATCTACTGCCTTTGTACTTTGACTGTGTTGGCTGTACAATAAACTTTTTGGAAACGGCACTTCATGATGATACACCGTCAATATCATCAAAGATGGGGTCAGACAGCATTTTCACATGCTTCCCCAGGAACCTGACCAGGTGCTCAAAATGAGCTCTTTCCATTATGGCATAAGCTTTATTTCTCCACCTCTCTCTGCGCTTATATGGAAGTTTTGAAATGACCATCCTCGTGCTGGTTGGCAAATCCAACTCCTGCATGTACTCAAGTTCTCCCATCACATTGCAACATCCCCATAAGAACAAAGCATAAGTCTGCAAGGCTTTGGCATCCTCAGATTTGATTGGTGGCCAAGCCAGTGCCTTTGCTATATAAGCAGTGGCAATCATGTACTTGTTTCCAAAGTGTTCCTCAAGAAGGCACTTTGCTCAGGAGCCATGTGCTGACAGCTTTGAACCAATTCCTTTGGCTGTCCTCTGGTAAACTGCTCCAGATAATACAAACGATCAGCTTCACTAGCTTTGTCCTCCACAAGTTGCTCAAATGCTCTAATGAAGGCTTCATACTGTAATGGGTCTCCTTCAAATACAGGAATGTCTCGTCTGGGCAGCGACAACATCCTCTGCTGGTAGACAAGAGAGGCTGTGATTTCATTTTGTTTATGCATAATGGTGATGATATTGTCAGGTGGTAGGCCTACTGGTGCATTTTGGGTTTGTTGATCTACATACTGACTGTTGCTTTGATTTGCCCACACAGTCATACTAGGAGGAGCATACGTGCATGCTCCTGTTGCTTGTTTCATTGGAAACGAGACGTTTTTCTTTGGCCTACAATCCACTGCTGGTGGTGGCAGTGGCCAATCCCGTGTCTTTGGCCTACAATCCATTGCTGGTGGTTGGCGTGCCAGTGACCAATCCTGTGGCTGCGAGGTCTGCGCAACAGGCCTATATGGCTTGACCGTAGGGTCAAGGGTGTAAGCAAGTTTCATTTTCCTCTTTTCCGTTTCACAATAATCGTTCATGCCATTAGAGGAGACTCGAGAACCACCTGCTTCCAAGACACTCGGCTTAGCAGTAGTTACTGCAAGCTCCGCTTCCAATTCCATCTGTTACTTTTTCCTCTTTAATTGTTGCTTCTGTGCCTCCAGTTTGTGCTGCTCCTTTAAGGCTGTCATGCGCGCAAGAAGTGCAGCCTTCTCTGCTGCTGCTTTCGTTACTGATGAAGTATTTGACCTGTTGGTGTCACTTTTGTTTGAGGGACGAATATTGGACGCACTGTCCTCTGGATTAATTTCATTTTCATCACCATGAAATTCACCTTTGTCACAGTTAAGTTCACCTTGATTTTCAACATTGAGATCATTTTTATCAGAACCATATTGTATCTTGTTTTTCAACCACAATTCTATTTTACTGAACAATTCATCATTGAACAACATTTTGGCTCGAAACCACACTTCATGTTTCTCATGTTCTGGTGGTGACAATAAAGACATTAAAGAATCATGTGTACACCTTATGTCGTCACAACATTGAATAAATTCATCAAATGCTTGTATGTGAAACATTGCCATTTGACAGTAAACCTTGTATCATGTGTCTAAGATTACAAGCTTTAGTTAGATTTGATTTTCTATCTTTTTGCAATCTGTCCAATTTATTACACAAGGCTTTGGGGGTAAATGTAATCACCCGTTTGGGCCTGATAACGTCATCGGTACTGTTTGTTGTACCAGACGCAACCGGCTCATTTGCGTCCGCGAGCAGTGGCTTGTCCATGCCTCCACTCGCGCTCGTACTGACAGTCAACAGTTCGCAACAAACAACGCGAAAGTTTGTTTATCCGCTTCGCGACCGATGCATCGGAATTACGCAATATTGTGTGCACACATACTACAGATGGCCAAACGTTGGTAGCGCGCTACACATACCTCCCCAATGACGAAGATGATCCTGATGATAATGACCCGGTCACCGGCTCCTTCTCGTCCACTGCCCGTTCTGTTGTATACGAAACCGCAGACCCAAGTGCAGTCAGCCGATGAGGAGATGAGAAGCAGCCGGGAGGTAGGATATTCCATTCAAACGCACGGCTCACTTTTCTGGCTACGGTGCTCCATTGCCGTCCAGAATCGCCAACACTTGACACGCCGTGGGTTTGTATTCAAACCAGCTTCTTTGGCAAAGTTTTCGACTTGCTGTAGAGGCTAAGCCCAGTGCTTTAAGCCACTGAGGCGCTATTGCTCGGGTTGACCTAATCGACGCACATTTCACACTACCACGTTTGTAAACAAAGTAGAATCGAACAATACAAACTGCTGGGCGAACACTTGGTCCATTTATTGTTCTTCGGCAATAATCCATTGAACATGTAAACGCTACACAAGTGTGTGAGTAGTGGTTGAAAACTGTTTGCCCTCCGTGCAGCAACACCTAACAAACAACAGGTGAGGTCCTACCTATGGGTTCCCCATAAAGTGGGAGGAGCAAACACCTTGACCCAATTAACCAATTGGAGGAGCAAAACATAGACCCAAAAGAACACCCTGAATTTGGCTCTTACAATAATTATAAAGAAAACGGTAAACTCCTTTCGAAAATCACAGAGGTTATAGTTGAATTGAAATCGTCCTTCCCAACTGACTATGTGTTGTAGGTGGCAACTTTAATTTAACGCCTGATGAGTGGCTTGATAGGTGGCCATCCAATTATGATAATTTTCATTACAACTCAGCTATTTCACAATTTAACATTGACAACAATTTGCTTGATATTTGGAGAAATTTAAATCCCAACGTAAAACAGTTCTCTTGGATTAAACCTGATGCAAGCAGCAAGTCGAGAATTGATGTTTGGCTTGGTACAGAGGCAGTGATGAGATCTACATTTAATTCTTCCATCGCACAGGCCCCCTTAACTGACCATTGTTTAGTCTCGGTAGTTTGAATCCAGTCATGAAGGCTCTAAACTCCAAAGGTTATTGGAAGTTTAATGATGATCTGTTGAAAAATTAGGAATATTGTGCCAATATTAGAAGACTGATTTCTGAAATTAAAAAGGATGCTCAACTCTCCTTCAACTGCAGCAATGGGAGTTTCTGAAGTACAAGATTCGGAAGCTCTCTATTGGCTTTAGTAAAAATCTATGCAGACAAAACTGGGAGTATCAATGTACATTGCTAAATGACATCTGCATGTACACTTATAATATTCAGGACAATAACAACTGTAATGAACATAGTGACAATCTTGTTGCTTTGCAGTCTAGGTTAGATGGGCTTTACATTAAAAAAGCCCAAGGAGCATACAGTGCATCTGGAAAGTATTCACACCCCTTCACTTTCCCCACATTTTGTTATGTTACAGCCTTATTCCAAAATGGATTAAATTCCTTTTTCCCTCATCAATCTACATACAATACCCCATGATGACAAAGTGAGAAAGGTTTTGTAGAAATGTTTGCAAATTTATTAAAAATAAAAAACTGAAATATTGCATGTACATAAGTATTCACACTCTTTACTCAGTACTTGGTTGAGGCACCCTTGGCAGCGATTACAGCCTCAAGTCTTCTTGGGTATGAAGCTACAAGCTTGGCACACCTATATTTGGGGTATTTCTCCCATTCTTCTCTGCAGATCCTCTCGAGCTCTGTAAGGTTAGAGGGGGAGCGTCGCTGTACAGCTATTTTCAGGTCTTTCCAGAGATGTTAAATGGGGTTCAAGTCTGGGCTCTGGCTGGGCCACTCAAGGACATTCACAGACTTGTTCCGAAGCCACTCCTTCGTTGTCTTGGCTGTGTGCTTAGGGTCGTTGTCGTGTTGAAAGGTAAACCTTCGCCCCAGTCTGAGGTCCTGAGTACTCTGGAGCAGGTTTTCATCAAGGATCTCTCTGTACTTTGCTCCATCCATCTTTCCCTCCATCCTGAATAGTCTCCCAGTTCCTGCCGCTGAAAAACATCCCCACAGCATGATGCTGCCACCACCATGCTTCACTGTATAGGGATGGTATTAGCAAGGTGATGAGAGGTGCCTTGTTTCCTCCAGACGTGACGTTTGGCATTCAGGCCAAAGAGTTCAATCTTGGTTTCATCAGACCAAAGAATCTTGTTTCTCATGGTCTGAGAGTCCTTTAGGTGCTTTCTGGCAACTCCAAGCGGGCTGTCATGTGCCTTTTACTGAGCAGAGGCTTCCGTCTGTCCACTCTACCATAAAGGGCTGATTGGTGGAGTGCTGCAGAGATAGTTGTCCTTCTGGAAGGTTCTCCCATCTCCACAGAGGAATGCTGGAGCTCTGTCAGAGTGACCATCGGGTTCTTGGTCACCTCCCTGACCAAAGCCCTTCTCCCCCGATTGCTCAGTTTGGCTGGGCAGCCAGCTCTAGGAAGAGTCCTGGTGGATCCAAACTTCTTCCATTTACGAATGATGGAGACCACTGTGCTCTTTGGGACCTTCAAAGCTGTAGACATTTTTTTGTACCCTTCCCCAGATCGTTGCCCTGATACAATCCTGTCTCGGAGGTCCACAGACAATTCCTTTGACTTCATGGCTTGGTTTCTGCTCTGACATGCACTGTCAGGAGTGGGACCTTATACAGACAGGTGTGTGTCTTTCCAAATCATGTCCAATCAATTGAATTTACTAGAGGTGGACTCCAATCAAGATGTAGAAACATCTCAAGGATGATCAGTGGAAACAGGATGAACCTCAATTTTGAGTGTGATAGCAAAGGGTGTGAATACTTATGTACATGCAACATTTCAGTTTTTTATTTTTAATACATTTGCAAATATTTCTACAAAACCTTTTTCACTTTGTCATTATGGGCTATTGTGTGTAGATTGATGAGAAAAAAAGGAATTTAATCAATTTTGGAATAAGGTTGTAACATAACAAAATGTGGGAAAGTGAAGGGGTGTGAATACTTTCCGGATGCACTGTATGTGAGATCTCGGGCAAGGTGGATGGAAGAAGGGGCAAGAAATTCGGCTTACTTCTTTCAACTTGAAAAAAGGAGACAGGTAAAAACACAATAAATAAGCTTATTATTAATGGGTCTGAATCCTCTGAGCCAAATGATATAGCAAATGAGGAATTAATTTCTATAAGTCACTATATTCCTCTTCGTTTTCTGACACTGGTTCTTTGCAGTTTTTTGACAAGGTTAAAGGTCACCTGCCTAGCATTGATCAACCCTTCAAAGGTTTGTGTGATTCAGACGTTCTTATAGAAGAATTGGATTATGTTATCCGAAAAATGGCCACAGGTAAATCTCCTGGCTCCGATGGTCTTACTACCAATTTTTTCAAATGTTTTTGGTCAGATATTAGAGAATTATTACTAAATGCAATAAAGGACTGTATAGAAAGACAGGAACTGACCCCAACTATGAAACAAGGAGTAATAATTTTGATCCCTAAACCGGGGAAAGATAAAAGTATTCTTGATAATTTAAGGCCTATCACTTTGCTAAATACAGACTATAAGATTCTGTCAGGAGTGCTAGCTGCCAGACTCAAAGAAGGTATAACACAAATAATTAGTGAAACACAGTCCAGTTTTATCAAGGGAAGGTCTATTCACAATAACATCCGTCTGGTTCTGGATCTGCAAGGTTACGGTGATTTAGTTGAAGATGATGGAATCTTACTGTTTCTAGATTTTCACAAAGCGTTTGATTTTGTTGAGCACCCTTTCATCTTACAAGCCCTACATCATTTTGTTTTTGGAGAAAGGTTTGTTGGTGTCATAAGCATGTTATATAAGAATATAAACAGTTGCGTGTCCTTACCTGGTGGTACATGCCCGAGATTTGGTGTTAAGAGAGGCATTAGATAAGGCTGCGGCAGCTCCCCTTTGTTATTCATTATTGTAGCAGAATTACTTTCCATTCTAATTAAAAATGATAACATTGATGGCCTAAAGGCCTTGGGCAACAAGTTATTGATAAGCCAACTTGCGGATGACACCACACTTTTCTTAAAAAATGCCTCCCAGATCCCCTTGGCCCTTAAATCAGTTGAGCTCTTTATCAAAGCATCAGGTTTAACTCTGAATATAAGCAAATGTGAACTTCTGGCGATACATGAGCAGTATTCTAGCTCTTTATTTGGTGTCCCTGGTAAAACTTAGGTTAAATATTTAGGAATTAACTTAAGTAAAAACCTTGAATCAAGAGAAGAGATGAATGTTCAGAATAATATAACAAAGTGTAAAGCTATATTAAACAGCTGGTTACAGAGGGACATTACTCTGTTTGGGAGGATTCTTCTCACCAAGATGGAGAGTCTCTCTAGATTTATTTATCTTGCTTACTCATTGGCTATTTCTTCAAGAATGGTTAAATCCATAAACCAAGCTAATTTCAATTTTATTTGGAAAAACAAGTGTCATTATATCAGGAATAGTGACCTCTTGAAAAGTTATGAAAACGGGGGGTTGAATGCCATTGATTTTGACATTATGAATGGTATAATCAAACTGAAGTGGCTAAAAGCCTTTGACATGGATGAGACTGTGTTTTGGCATGCCATTCCTAATGCAATCTTTAAAAAGTTGGGAGGGATTGCTTTTCTTTTGAACTGTGATTTTTAACTGTCCAAGATACCGTTACGTTTATCCGCCTTTCATAAACAAGTTTTGCAATATTGGAAACAGTTGTTTAAACACAACTTTACCCCCATGCAGTTCCAATTTGGAATAATAGATATGTCCTGTTTAAGGGAACATCTGTGTTTTTGGAAGAGTGGTGGAAGAAGGGTATTTGGTCCATTTCACGCATCATGGACGACAGAGGCAATCTATTGAATTATAATGAGTTGTGTTTGAAATGTAGTTTATCCTCCTCTGTAAAGGTCTATGACATGGTAATAGGTGCGAACTCAAGAATGGTGGTCTCACAGTATCTTATTTACTCCTCTGTCAGCCCCACGCGTCACCCCTTAATGATTGACAACTTAAAATTTGTCGACAGAACCTGCAATAATCTCTTTATCAGAAACTCTCTGTTGAAGATATGTTATCCTGACCCTTTAAGAAGGAATTATATTTTAGACATGTACTCAAATTTGAATGCCCATAAAATTAGAAAAATATACATTTCATTCCCTATCCCCCCCAAAGCCAAAGAGGTTCACTTCAAGATAATTAATGACATTTACCCCTCCAGTGAATTTATAAGTTTAAAATGTAATGTAGACTGTAATTTCTGCCAATTCTGCAAGACAGACAAAGAATCAACGGATCATTTATTCTTCCACTGTAACATTACTTATAAGTTTTGGTATAATATATATGTATGGATGAAGTTGAGCATTAGTGCTCTACCGCCATTTCTACTAGTAAGTGTCAAATTTGGAATGTTTATGGAGGATAGAAATATAGAATTCTTGTTGAATAATGTAATTATTTTGGCAAAGTATTTCATACACAAACGTAAATATTGCAAAACGCATCCCTGTTTAGCAGCCTTTAAAACCGAATTAGTAACTTTGTCTAAATCTCTAAAATGTATGAAAAACAGAAATGCCCAAAATTATTCTTTGTATTTGAACAGTTTAATGTAATTTAACCCCTGGAATATTGCATTGTCCTATTCTATTTTATATTATTTTATCTTTTTAATTTTCCTTTTCTGTTTCCTTGTTTTGTTCTCATTGTCTTTGACATGTTTGATGTACTGTTCTTAGCCTACGCTGTTGTTTTAGAGTATACTGGCTTTGTTTGATGTGTTTGTATATCTGTAGTCTTGATTTAAAAAAAATAAATAAAAAAAAAGTCGTTTTTGGTCGGAACCCGGGAAGAACAAAACGCCGGCTCTGTGGCTTCTACTAGCGTACAGCAAATACACCCAAAACTGTTACAAGTAATAATAATGTAAACTACTAATAAGAAACATTAGCCCCGCCAACGGATCCAACCTTTTAGTCGAGCGGTTAGTGATGTTGCCTTGTGGCGCAGTACACCCTCGTATCGAATCCCGCACCGGGCAAGAAAATAACCGGTTACAATAATAATGATTTTATTGATATAGCACCTTTCTAAAACAATGTTACAAAGTGCTTCACACAAAAAACCCCCAGATAAAACCAGACAAGGCAGGAATAAGAGTAAGATCAAATAAGAGTAAAATTAAAAACAGTAAAAACAAAACAAATATTAAACAAATATCTTTCATGATACATTTTAATTTTTTAACGTTCTAAATAAATAAAAAAAAAAAAACAAAAAAAAAACAAACATTTGTAAAAGTACCTTTATGATGTTGGAGAGGAGAGGAAACGCATATGGTGATTATTAAACATTTTTTTCTGGCGAATTATTACGTTTCTTGATTCTGCCTGAGTCATTTGTTAGCAAACTAACGAAGCTAACTTGTTGACACTGTTGTCACTTTCAGTGGGTTCGGTTCGGTTAACAAGATACTCTAAACGTTTATGGTTGAGCGCAGCCATGTTGAACTACTAGACAATGACGCCAGAACTCGGCCAGTTCGTGTTGCATCTAGAATTCCGTACTCGATTTATCTGACTTAGTAGGGTGTTCATGTGCTCTTACAAGTGGGAAGCTCGTATATCTGATACACCCGACACTGCTTGAAAGCGCCTTATTCATAGCTACCCTGTGACGTCACTGTGTTTTAGCGCCGCCATTTTTGTGTCCGGGTCACAGCTGCACGACCACTATTGCCGGAGTAGACTAGCTGTGATTCTAGAGTCTCTAGACACAAAAAAAGTTCATACAATATGCCCGGGATATGTTGTGCTGTCCGCTGTAACAACAGTCGTCAGAGAAACCCCGGACTACAATTTTATTCAATCCCCAAAGGAGCTAGATCGGCGGAATAAATGGCTGGCTTCAATCAGAAGGGACCACTGGCAGCCAATTTCTAACTCCAGATTGTGCAGTCAACACTTTGTCACTGGTAAGTTACGTTTGCCTTTAACTTAGCTAATTATTATCGATATCTTTTATCACCTTCTTTCACGTGCACCTAGATAGATTTCTAAGAACTAGCTTTACTAGTGTAACCGGTTATTTTCTTGCCCGGTGCGGGATTCGACACGAGGTGTATTGCACCACAAGGCGACATCACTAACCGCTCGGCTAAAGGGTCAGACCCGTTAGCTAGGGACTAACGTGTCTTATTAGTAGTTTACACTGGACGGTTTGGAGACAAAGCAAGAGAGGCAAGATTGAGATGGCTTGGACATGTGTGGAGGAGAGATGCTGAGTATATTGGGAGAAGGATGCTGAATATGGAGCTGCCAGGGAAGAGGAGGAGAGGAAGGCCAAAGAGGAGGTTTATGGATGTGGTGAGGGAAGACATGCAGGTGGCTGGTGTGACAGAGGAAGACGCAGAAGACAGGAAGAAATGGAAACGGATGATCCGCTGTGGCGACCCCTAACGGGAGCAGCCGAAAGTAGTAGTAGTAGTAGACACTAGTCTGTTTTCCCTCGCCCTTGAAGAGGAAACATAAGTTTAAGGATTACACTAGAAGCTCTATAATCAAGATACGGACCAGATATCTTTCTTTTCCTATCCCACCCAAAGCAAAGGAAATGCATTTCAAGACAAATGATGACATCTACCCATGTAATGATTTCCTGCAGCATAGATTAAATTTTGATTGGAACAGTTGTGGTTTCTGTGGATCAGATATTGAAACAGCAGAACACCTCTTCTTTGACTGCGAGGTCACGAGTACCTTTTGGGACGCATTCCAAACTTGGATAGCGAATAGTAATCTAATTATGCCGCAGTTAAAATATGAAAATATAAAACTTGGTCTTTTAATGGGGGACAGAAAAGCTGAATTTATGTACAATAACCTAATTATCTTAGCAAAGTTCTTTATACACAAATGTTGCTTCTTGAAAACAAAGCCCCTGTTTAATGCATTTGTTAATGAGATGAAAATATATAAGAGATGTGCAAACTTGATAAAATCAAGAAAAGCCCAATGTCTTTCTGAGAACCTTGGCACTTTCATTCCTGATTGACCACTTTGTGTTTTTTTAATTTTATTTTTGTGTTAGCTGATTTATTTTATTATTATTTTTCATAACTTCCTTTGTATGATTTGTATTGTATTTGCAACTGTTATTTTGAAAGTTGTGAAATGCCTTTTTGATTATTGAATAAAAAAAATCTTTAGAAAAAACTGTCAAGTCACTCGGACACAAATATGGCGGCGGGCATTTCGGAATTGACGTATTTGGTACCCATGAATACACGGCGCTGACTGGGGGGGGCGATAGCGTGATCCTCCCATACTCTACGCCTCCCTGGCGAAACTCCTCACTGTCAAGTGAAAAGAATCGGCTGGTGACCTGTTCGAGGGAGAGGGGGAACTGGGGGTAATAACGTGATCCTCTGACGCGCTACACCCCCCTGGTGAAATTCCTCCCACTGTCAGGTGAAAAGAAGTGGCTGGCGACTCCACATGTATCGGAGGAAGCATGTGGTAGTCTGCAGCCCTCCTCGGATCGGCAGAGGGGGTGGAACAGCGACCGGGTTGGCTCGGAAGAGTGGAGTAATTGGCCAGGTACAATTGGGGAGAAAAATGGGGGGGGGGTATACACACACACACACACACACATATATTAGTAGCAGCATAAGTATTTACATATTTCATGCCATAAGCAATCATCAGCTGTCATTGGACAGCTGATGCTTGTACTGTCTATTAAAGAATAAACTTGAATAACAGGATTATTTTGCTCTTTATTTGTTGAGCACTTTTCAGACTGTTGAATGTTTCTTTAAACAAAGTTTATATATATATATATATATATACATATATACATATACATATATACATATATACATATATAAACAGACAGACATTGGGAGTTGGTGAAAGGCAACCCTCATTTAAGCCTGACCTTCCACGAAACTGGAGTAAAACTGTGGCGGAGTGATGCAATGCCCCATCCAAAGCAAACAGGTCCTCCTACACAGTTTACATCTCACTCCCACTGCATCTATAAACACTCCCATGCAGACATGTAAACCCCAAGCTGTGAGCCCAAACACTTATCTCACCCCCAAAAGAAACATTCCCCACGTAATAGTTTAAGTGTGGTGGCCATGAAATGTTTTCAAAGGCGAGAGCACAGTCATCATTTGTCACTTAAAAACAACAACCAGATACAATTGGGGAGAAAAAAAGGGGGGGGGCAACAAAAAACAAACACACACACACACACACACACACACACACACACACTCACACACGGACACAAAGAAAAACTAAACTGTACCCCAGGCTTTGGGGAAACTTATTAGGGGCTCAAAATCAGCTGGTAAATGACTCAGTATTGCAATGCCGTGATCCCTAATTGGGTGGTTTCTCACCCTCTTTTTATCAGTTTTTATTCTTATACTGATCTTCAATTCTCTCTCTCTCGCTCTCTCTCTCTATCTCTCATTTCTCAGTAAAAGACGTGTCATACATAGATCAGATTTCAACTTTACCTTTTTTTTCTGGTCTGAGACACAAATTCCATCCAGCCTAATATGTCTCCAATATGTATGTGTCTGGATGTCTCCTTCTCTTACTATGTATCATTTTGCACCAATGACAGCTTCTTTTTTTGAGTTTCGAGAAAGGTTAAAGTTAGAGATCATAGCAATGTCCAAGTGCCCTCAAACTATCTGTTTACTTTTACATTGTTGGTTAGATCATTGCTGAGACCTCAGCACACCCCCACCATGGTTCTGGTTTTTGATAGACAGTGTTCTTATAATTGTGACTATTCTCTCTCTCTCTCTCTCTCTCTCTCTCTCTCTCTCTCTCTCTCTCTCTCTCTCTCTCTCTCTCTCTCTCTCTCTCTCTCTCTCTCTCTCGTTGAAGTCTTCGAGAGTGAGTGCGCGTTTTAGCGTTTCTGTATTTTCTATTTTTCGTTGTTTTTTGGGGGGTTTGTATTTTGACAGATTTACTGTCATGGTGGTGTGTTTTGATAGCAGAGTGGTTTCGACCGGCCCGGCTGTGAGTCATGCAGACTCGCGGCGTCGGAGGCGTGGGGCTGGAGGAGCTCATATATGAGAGGCCATATAGGCCATATTCCATACTTTACCTCTCACATACACTACTGAAAATGCTCTCACATACACATGTGAAATCCTCTCACATATACGTGAAATACTCTCACATACTACTGAAAATCCTCTCACATACCACTGAAATGCAATAGTTGTATCTATGAGGAATTTCAGTAGTATGTGGGAGCATTTCACATGTGTATGTGAGAGCATTTCACATGTGTATATAAGAGCATTTTCAGTAGTATGTGAGAGCATTTTCAGTGGTGTTGTGAGAGCATTTTCAGTAGTGTGTGTGAGAGTAATTTCAGTGTAAACGGAAGGCAATTTCAATGTAACCGGAAGGCAGTCTAGTTCTCAAATCTCATTGGTCAATCTAAATTAGCGGGAAGTCCATGGTCTAGTCTATCTTAGCAGCTAATTACTACCACTAAACCAGTGCAAAAATATGCATGATGGAAGAGGAGAGACAAACTCTACAACTTCGTGAAGCTCCTGACTTGATAAACACTATTTTAACAACACCCGGTGCCATAAATGCCATAACTTGTGCAACAAACACGGTTAGTGGTAATGAGGTTGAGACTGCAGCACAGGGCCCTCAGCAAACTGGGACTGCAGCACCGAGCTCAAAGCAGGAAAAAATGTAGCAGGAAAAAAACAAAAAAAAAAACAAAAAACAGAGTGAAGCTGAGTTTCTGGCTGCTGGTTCAGGTACTGCTGTTCCTGGTTCAGCTAATCCAGGGGCTGCTGGTTCGGGTGCTGCTGATCCAGGTTCTGCTAAACCAGGGGCTCCTGGTTCAGTTGCTGATGATCCGGGTTTGGCAAGTTCAGGGGCTGTGGGTTCAGGCATAGCCACGGGAACATATTTTGAGTAGGGGGGGGCTGAGAAAAAAAGAAAAAAAAGAGGGACGGGGGTGACTAGAATGCGAGATTAGTTGCTGGTGAGGGACAAATAGTCTCTCTCTCTCTCTCTCTCTCTCTCACCCACACACGCACACACACACATGGTGGTGCCAGGCCTAATGTTATGGGCGCTGCTTTTCTATGCGGAGTACTTGTACGCTGACCGTGATGCTGAACATCATTACATTACATTACAGTCATTTAGCCAATGCTTTTATCCAAAGTGACTTACAATAAGTGCATTTACTGTAGGAAATCAGGAGAACCACTAGTCATTAGAGCTCATAAGTGCATCTTCTCTCTAAACGAGCATCTAAGAGCAAACAGTGCTAAAGTAAAAGCGCAAGAAAGAGCTTTTTTTAAATGAGTGAATACAATAATAAGTGAATACAACTAAGAGTAATTAACAGAGTAGTAGTTCTTGAAGAGGTGAGTTTTCAACCTGTGCCGAAAGATGGGCAGCGACTCCGCTGTCCTGACATTAGTGGGGAGTTCATTCCACCACTGTGGGGCCAGGACAGAAAAGAGCCGTGACCGGGTCGATTGGCAGCAGGGGCCTCTGAGCGACGGGGATACCAGGCGTCCCGAGGCAGCAGAGCAAAGTGGTCGGGCGGGGGTGTAGGGCTTGACCATGGCCTGGAGATAGGAAGGAGCTGTTCCTTTCACTGCCCTATAGGCTAGCACCAGTCTTAAACTGGATGCGAGCAGCTACTGGGAGCCTGTGTAGGGACATGAGAAGGGGAGTTGTGTGGGAGAACTTAGGGCAGTTGAACACCAGATGAGCTGCAGCTTTCTGAAGAAGCTCCAGAGGTCTGATGGCCGACACCAGGGCACCAGCAAAGAGGGAGTTGCCGTAGTCCAGTCAGGAGATGACCAGAGCCTGGATGAGCACCTGTGCCATCTCATCGGTGAGGGATGGGTGAATCCTCCTGATGTTATAGAGGAGAAATCTGCAGGAGCGAGCAACCGATGCAACGTTTGCAGCAAATGACAATTGGTCGTCCAGGATCACACCCAGATTCCTCACAGTCCGAGTTGGCATCACCACGGTGTTGTCAATGGTGATGGCCAGGTCTCGGTGCAGGCAACCTTTCCCCGTGAGGAACATCAGCTCTGTCTTGTCAACATCAACACTCATTTATGCATGACACATAAAAGCACATCACCACACAAATGCAGACTGCTCGGCGGCGGCATAAAAAACACACATAAATACACGTAATATGTATGCCTATAGCCAAAGCACAATCTCCAAAACACAACTGCAGGCTGCGCGGCGGCAACATATAACCTAAAAATGAACCTATAATAACACATAGGCCTATTAGCCACATGCAAGCTCCAAACACAACTGCAGGCTGCACAGCGACAGCATATAAAAATCAACCCATACACATAGACTCTATCAGCCACAATCTCTAATCAAGAAATGTATAATTGTCTTGCCTTACTGCCGGCCTGCATGCAGAACTCCAAACGTGGCCTTTCTCTCCGGGTTGGCACTGATAAAGTCCCTCATTAGGGCATCAGTGTCCAAACTGTCCAATATATCTCCATGAACATGCATCAGAACAAGGTGGATCAGTCTTTTTTGCACCATAGTTGTGCGTAACAATGTCTTCAGACAGCGGAGAGTGGGAAATGTCCTCTCCAATGAAGCAGCTGAGATGAGGAGACTTAGGCAGAGTTTGATGAGGTTTTCAACTTAGAATAGAATAGAATATATAACTTTAATATAGCTTTATTTGTCATTGTACAAGTACAACGAAATTTGAAAATGCAGTTCTTATCAGTGCGAAGATCAGTATAAGAAAAATTAAAAACATAAAACACACACATTCATTTCCACATTCTACTGGACACCAACATATTGCACAAAAAGCCGGGAATCATGACTTAGCAGCATTTAGTGTGGTTATGGCTCGGGGATAGAAGCTTGTTCTTTAGTCTGTTTGTCCGAGCTCTTATTGTCCTGTAACGTCTGCCCGAGGGCAGCAGTTCAAACAGATGGTGTCCTGGGTTGGCTGGGTCCTTGAGGATGCCATGGGCTTTTTTGAGACAGCGGGAACTGTATAGGTCTTCCAAGGAGGGGAGTGGGCATCCGATAATCTTCTGGGCGGTGGTGATGACCCTCTGGAGCGCTTCCCTCTTTGCTACCGTGCAACTGGCAAACCAGACACAGATGCAGTAGATCAGTATGCTCTCAATGGAGCAGCGATAGAAGGACACAAGCAGTGAGGTGGTAAGGTGGTTCTTCCTGAGGATCCTCAGGAAGCAGAGTCTCTGCTGTGCCTTCTTAACCAGCACTGTGGTGTTAACGCTCCAGGTCAGGCCCTCCTCTATGTGTATGCCCAGAAACCGGAAGTCCGAGACACTCTCCACACAGTCCCCGCTGATGAAAAGGGGATGATTGTCCATTTTGTTCCTCGTGTAGTCTATAATCAGCTCCTTTGTCTTGGAGGGGTTGAGGATCAGGTTATTTTCCCTGCACCACACAGACAGCCGCTCCACCTCGTCCCGGTATGCAGACTCATCCCCCCCAGAGATGAGCCCCACCACCGTAGTGTCGTCTGCAACTTAATGATGGTGTTGCTGGAGTGAGCAGGGGTGTAGTCGTGTGTGTACAGAATGTAGAGTAGGGGGCTCAGCACACAGCCCTGTGGGGAGCCAGTGCTGAGGCTGAGGGCTGAGGAGGTGTGGAGGGGCCTACTCTGACCCTCTGTGGGCACTCAGACAGGAAAACCTTAATCCAGAGGCAGATGGAATAAGCAAGGCCCAGGTCTGTCAGTTTGGTCACCAGTCTGTGGGGGAGGATGGTGTTGAATGCAGAGCTGAAGTCCACAAAGAGCAGCCTGGCATAGCTCCCCTGCTGCTCTAGGTGGGTCAGGGCGGTGTTCGTTGAAAAGAGCTCTTGTTTCTGGATGAAGTTTAGACATGGCTGTTGCGATGTCTTTTACTGTCTTGGGAGAATCACTGTAGAGGTCTCCCATCATTTTCAGCTGGATCTCCTGTCGGGCTTTGTCAAAGTGTAAGGGAAGGTGAAGGGAATCTATATCCACTATTTTTCCTTGTTGGCTGCCTTAATAAGTACCTTTTCTCTGAGAGCTGCTGTTTTCATACCATCTTGATCAAATCTCCTCTTCATAGAACTCTCGTATCCATGAGTGTTGCGCAACTTATGCATCTACCTCTGGCTCTGCTGTGTGTCGATATGGGCTGGGGTTTTTGTCACCCTGTGCTCACCCGGCATTTTAAGTCCTGTTGTGGATACAGTTTGTTGTAGCATGTTATCCACCACTGTATCATCCCGAAGGGCCTCCATGCACCTTCAAAGCAGTTCGGCACACTCAAGGGCGCCCAGTGCGCTGGCTTTGGTATGCTGCAAACTCCTGACCACCGACTTGCACGGCTCGAATATTGCTTCACAACAGAGGAGGCCATAGTAGGTTTTAGCCTTCCTTGCTTGCTTGAGCAGGCCTCCGATCTTAGCTCTGGTCTCTCCCCTCACACTTTTGTCATCCTTAAACTGCTCCGGTGTTTTGATGATTTCTCTGTAGGCACTACACACACAGTTGATAGCTATTGTTCGTATGCACCATCTTGTTGGACATATGGCCAGTATGGTAACTATCTCATTGCAGCCAAACATGGACTCATAGAGTTCCTTGCGTTTTGCTAATTCATGGATTACCACAGCTATGCCTGAACAAAGTTAATTGAATCAGCAATGAGACCAACTCACACGCAGCCTCCTGAAGAACTAGGTCAAGTGAATGGTTGGCACAGTGGATGAAGAGGGACTCGGGGCATGTTTCTTTTAGCTGTGCCTGAACACCCGAAAACAGTCCTGACATGTTAGAAGCTCCATCAAAACAATATCCATGGACACACTCAACTGGGATGTTCAGCCTGAGAAATACATCTTTGATGCACTTGAACAGGGTCTCTCCACTGCTGTCGGGGGCATTGTAAAATCCAATGAATTCAGAATGAATCTCCAATTTCTCATCCACATACTGCAGCATCAATGAGAACTCTCTTGTACTGGAGTCAGTGGTACCATCAGCTGTGAGTCCATAGTATGGACTATTTCTGGCATGGGATAAAATTTCACGTTGAATAGCGCAGGCATACTGTTAAATGACTTCATTCTGGATTGTGTTCGAGAGCCAGTTATCTCTCCTCTCGATCCACTGTCTCTCTCCTGGGAGGTTGTAGCTACGTTCAAGCATCAGTTCATACAAAATGCCATCATGGGGGCTGTCACCCTGAAAAGCCACCCCCTTCTTTCCCAGGAAGAGCACTGACCTGAACATCAGCTCCAAAACATGCCTTGCTCTGTCTTGAGTTCGTCGGGCAGCATCAGATAAAAGGGCAGTAATTGGGGTGTTTTATGGAGCAGCGATTTTTTTTGAATGGCATCATCATGAAGTTTAGACTTTTCACGCTTGTTGAGTTTTTCTATGGCTTTCCGCCAGTTTGTGAAGCCTCCCTTGACAAAACTGCTGTCAAACCTTATACTATCTGTTATGTATGCACACATCGACAGTGCTGCATTTGATTTGGTGCTGTTCTATTGTGCTGGGATCGATTGGTGATGCCTGCGGGCTCTGGGTTGTTTGATCGGGTCTGCCTTTGATGCTGGGTCAGTCTAAATAAAGAATGCCACGGAGAGGTTGTGTCGAGCGACAGCACTGTGTCCTGACGTGATTTCTAAATACAATATTGGCGACGAGGATGGCTGATATCTCCCTCCCACCACCTACCCCCTTCCTGGCATTACCTGGCGAGCCTCCGGTACCATGGACTCGCTGGCTACATAGTTTTGAAAATTACATCATCGCCTCAGGGCTCGACGACGTGAGCCAGGCTAGGAAGACGGCTCTGTTGCTACACTGCTTGGGAGCAGAGGGTCATCGTGTGCTCGGGTCTCTGGGGAACGTCACAAGCTTTGCCGAAGCTGTGGGACTTATGAGCACCCATTTCGCTGCTCCACAGAGTGCCCTCCTTCGGCGATTTATATTCCGTCAGCGACACCAACTGCCTGGTGAGTCTGTGCGGCAGTACGTAGCTAATTTGCGAGGGCTAGCTAGCTCATGCAAGTTTGGCGCGCTTCAGGACGAGATGGTTCGCGACCGGCTAATCGAACACACCAACAACGCAAAGGTGCGTGAGACTCTCCTGCTGGAAAAAGACGATCTGCTGCTGTCCACAGATATTACTACAGCAACTACAGGTTGAGGGAGCAGCTGAGTGTGCTGCTATGCTAAATACACAGCAAGTGGCCACCTCCAGTCAAGCTGCCAACGACTCCTCCCTCTACTCACGGCTGCCCCTCGGGACGCAACCCAACCAGAGCGAGGCGGGCGCCGACTCCACTGGGGACGTCTTGCAACTGCAACGACGGCGTTCTCGGCCCCGCCCTCAACAGTCCTGTGGTAACTGTGGGTCTCGGTCTCATGTTTCAAGGGCTCAGAACTGCCCTGCCCGTGGCCAGACATGCCGTAGCTGCGGTAAGCACTATCACTTTGCCAACGTCTGTCGATCTTCCCCGGCTGGGTCAGAGGGCCACACCCCCCAGTCTTCAACCGCCGTCATTCACAAGGTGAGCTCTGGGCCAGTGTCATTCAAATCATGCACGGTCAACATTAATGATGTGTGCATCCCCCTGCTGTTGGACACCGGTGCAAGTGTGTCTCTCCTGAATGTTGATACCTACAGTCAATTTTTCGGTTCACTGCCACTGTCCGCACCCTCAGCTGTCCTCTGTGGGTATGGTGACTCCAACATCGATCTGGTTGGCTCTCTCCAACTGACTGTCCGCTATGGAACCAAGCTGGTGCCCAATGCAGTTTTTCATGTGGCACGCCGTGGGGCCAACCTGATGGGCCTGGACCTGTTCTCCGCTCTGGGGTTCTCCCTCTTAGACACAAGGGGGGCAGCAATCCTGACTGTCGCCACACCTTGGCAGCAGAAGTGGCCATCGCTGTTTATGGGGCTGGGCTGCCTCTCCGCCTTCACCCATCAACCTCTCCTCAACCCTGCTGTGAAATCTGTCATCCAACCACTGCGCCGCATCCCGTTGGCTCTCCGTGATGGGGTCTCCGCCGAGCTGCAACAACTGCTGGAAGCTGGCATCATTGAACCGGTGGACGCGTCACCTTGGGTCTCAAACCTCGTGGTGGCTAAGAAGAAGTCGGGGGGCCTGGGTGTCTGCGTCGATCTACGTGCAGTAAATAAGGCAGTGGTCCCTGATAAGTATCCACTGACCACCTCAGAAGAACTCACTGCTCAGTTCTATGGCTCTGAGGTGTTCTCCAAGCTCGACCTCAGACAGGGGTACTTACAGGTGCCCCTCCACCCCAGCAGCCGAAACCTCACAGCCTTTGTGACACATGCAGGAGTGTTTCGCTACACCAGGATGCCTTTCGGTCTCAGCTCCGCCCCTAGCTGCTTCCAGAAAATCATGGTCTCCGTGCTGGCTGGCATACTGGGCGTGGCCATTTATCTGGACGATATAGTGGTACACGGGCCCACCAGTGAAATCCACGACAAGCGCCTTAACATGGTCTTCGCAGCCCTGTCCAAGCACAAGCTAACTCTCAATGCTGAGAAATGTGTCCTCTCTGTGCCAGCCATCGACTTCGTGGGGTTCCGGCTGTCAGCGAGCGGTGTAACTCCACTACAATCCAACGTGGACGCCATTCAGGCCATCCCTGAGCCCAGCTCGGCCGCCCAGGTCGCCTCCTTCCTGGGTATGACAAGTTACTACCTGAGGTTTCTTCCCCAGTACTCTGCGACCACAGCCCCCCTGCGCCAGCTGCTGCGTAAGGACGAGCCATGGGTGTGGTCAAAGGCATGCAGTGACACTGTGCGTGATCTAAAGACTCAACTGACTTCACCACCAGTGTTGGCTCACTTCGACATCTCCAGCTCCACCTTTGTGACCTGTGACGCATCAGCCACAGCGATAGGGGCCGTGCTGTCTCAAACCCAGAACGGTGTGGAGAAGCCCATTGCCTTCGCCTCCCGTGCCCTCAACCTGACCGAGCAGCGGTACTCCGTGGGTGAGCGTGAGGCGTTAGCCTGTATCTGGGCTTGTGAAAGGTGGCACCTCTACCTCTATGGCCGCTCCTTCACCCTCAGGACAGATCACCAGGCCCTGACAGCGCTGCTGTCCACATCTGGGACAGGCCACAAACCCCTGAGGCTGCACCGCTGGTCTGACCGCCTCCGCCAGTACAACTTCAGCCTGCAGTTCACCCCAGGCAGAGACAATGTTGTCGCCGACCTGCTCTCTCGCTCTGTCTCCACCCCAGCTCCACAGACGGACACTGACTGTGTGGAAAAGGACATTGTCCAAATGCTACACACACCCCTCCAGGCCACTGTCTCTCTGCAGGAGCTGAGGGCAGCCTCCGAACAGGACCCTGTCCTCTCCCAGCTCCGCACCTACATCCAGAACGGCTGGCCTCACAAGGTCCCAGAGGAGCTGGCTGCGTTCACCCGAGTCAGACAGGAGCTCTCCTGCTGGAACAACACCTGCGTGGCACGTGGGTTTTGCACAGTGGTCCCAGCTGCTCTCCGTGCACGTGTTTTGAATACGGCGCATGAAGGCCACCTGGGCATTGTGAAACTGAAACAGCGCTGCCGAGACCTGGTGTGGTGGCCGGGGATAGACAGAGATATTGAGGCTCTGGTGAAGGACTGTTCTGCCTGCCTTGTTAGTGGCAAGACTGGCCACCAGGCTCCCCCACCCCTGCAACCTCTCGCCTGGCCCTCTCAGCCCTGGGAACACCTGCAGTTGGACATTTGTGGTGAGATCCATGGAGTTCCCCACCACCAACGCTTCATGGTGGTCGCCTACGATCTACACTCAAAATGGCCTGAACTCACCACTTCCGGCACTGTGACCTCACAGATCATCATCGACTTCCTGGACTCTCTTTTCTCTCGCTGGGGCCTCCCAAAGGCCATCACCACTGACAACGGCCCTCAGCTGGTCTCTGCTGAGTTCACTGCTTATCTCGAAAGCAAGGGCATCCGTCATATACGCACTGCGTACTACCACCCCCAGGCCAATGGCGGCGTTGAACGTTTTCACCAGTCACTGAAGAACGGCCTCAGAGCACACATGGCCCAAGGGTGCTCTTTCACGCAGGCCATCCGTCACACTCTGCTGCACTATCGGGCCACACAGCACTTGACCACAGGCGTCTCCCCAGCCTCTCTCATGCTAGGCCGGGAACTGTGCATGCCCCTTGACAGGCTCCGCCCCTCCACACCCCAGGGACCTCCCTCTGGGGTCAGAGCCTCAGTCACTCGTCAGCAGACGCGGATGAAGCAACGGTTTGACCAGTCAAAACGAACCAGGGTGCCAGACATCAATGTGTCAGACTGGGTCAGGGTCTGCAGGCCCCACAGGGACAATAAAATGGCTTCATACTGGTCCTCTCCTCTCCAAGTCACCCGTCAGCTGGGCCCAGCCACTTACCTCCTCAGCGATGGCACTCGGTGGCACTCCAGTCGTCTACGGAAGGTGTCAGCTCCGCCACACACAGCTGGTGACACAACCATAGCCATTCCCTCAGCATGGCGAGACGCCCCGGGGCTTCATGCAGCTCTCAGACATTTCTGGGCCTCAGCTTCCCCTGCCATCTCCCTCCCCACCTCGGCCTGCCCAGCCTCAGGCCGCCCCGCGACCTGTTCGCACACGTTTACGCCCTGGCCACCTAGAGGACTTTGTGTCAACCTTTCATGTTTGAAATCCTGCCGGGGGGGGGGGGATGTTATGTATGCACACATCGACAGTGCTGCATTTGATTTGGTGCTGTTCTATTGTGCTGGGATCGATTGGTGATGCCTGCGGGCTCTGGGTTGTTTGATCGGGTCTGCCTTTGATGCTGTGTCAGTCTAAATAAAGAATGCCACGGAGAGGTTGTGTCGAGCGACAGCGCTGTGTCCTGACGTGATTTCTAAATACAATACTATCTTCATTGATGAAACGTTTCTCCACTGCTTTCACACAGCTAAAATAGACAACGTGATCACCTTCCTCAATATAATGCAGCCACCTCCATCTGTTGAACCAGTTTGCATTGAATGAACGAGAAAACGTCTCGTTTCCAAACTGTCGTCCAGGAAAACTGAAGTTGGTTGGTTGGTGTGGAGTGATTGCCTCAACTGAAACCACGTTAACGCTAGCATTTTGTCCTGGTACCGCCGCGACGTTAGCTTGAATTAGCGCAGCTCCTGGGCCCGGGGCAGGTGTGGCGGTCGCTTCGACGGTGCTGCAGCTGTTGCTGGTAGGCGAACTCAGTTTAGGCTCCAAGTCTGCTTCCTCCTCCTCCTCCTCCGCTTGATCCGCCAACTCGAGGCTCAATCTCTTTTTGTCTTTTTTGGGCTTCCCAAAAAACTCAGAAATGCGTTTTTGCGCCATCTGGACTGGTGTTCAGACACTTGACCTGACTGAGTCATGAGACAATTGTTGCTTGTTGTCATTGTGGCTTAGGCCACTTACTTTTTACAGTCAAGTCATTAATGGTTCCAATGACTTTTAATGAATAGATGAATGAATAAAATGAATCTTATTTATTTTTTGTTAAAACATTTTTATTTATTTATTTTTAACCCCCCCCCCATTTTCTTGGGCTCCATGCCAAGGGGGTGCTGCAGCACCCTCAGCACCCCTACTTTCCGCGGCTATGGGTTCAGGTGCTGCTGATCTGGGCCCTACATAAGAAGATACTGTTGTAGAGGTTGTTGAAAAGTGTCCCACAGATATGTCCCATCGATCACATCCACGAAATCCGACTTTTCCTGTTGTTAATCGATGTAAGGAGTGTGGATGTGATCGATGAGACAAATGGTAGCCCTAAAATCACATTTATGGCCAGACGAGAGATACCGGCGGTTTAGTAACTGATTTCCGGTTGGCGAAAATGTGGTAACTTGCAACGTCACGAATTACGATTAGCATAGAGGGCGTTTCCTTAGCGGAACGCTATAAAAACAGAGACGAACCCTTTTGGCTCGAAGGAATACGGCTGTATTGGCTGAGTGTGGTGTATTGGATCGAGCAACATATTCGTGATGCGAGTAGCCAACTTCCACTGAGAAAGAGGAATCGTCTTCCGCTTCCACATCCTCAACCTCAAAGCGGTGGTCTCGTCACTCGCCAGTTTTTTTTTGTTTATGTAAAGTGACGACAGAGCAGGAAGGGGGCTGTCACCAGTGAAAGGTCGAGTCAAGATGGCGACCCGTGTGGTTTGCTGGTGGTGAGCTCCGAAGCTATAATTTGTACCGCTGCAAAAAGAGACAGATAAAGCAATCATTATGACTGCTGTGCCTACGTTTTGAAAAAGAAGAACACTGTGAGTAAATTGAATAGCACCTAACACGGATTTCTTGTGAAATAAACGTGAAAAAGTAACACGCTAACTTCCTAGCTTTGCGTTAGCCTAGTGCTAGTTTAACGTCAAGATCAACATGCCGAAAAGAGATTTTAGAAACAAAACCTGTACATCACTGCTTGAAAGAAGTCGAGGGCTTTGATGGTTTGTGCTCGCCGTTACCTTTTACACCAACTAAGAGCCCGGAACCGAAGAAACAGCGCTCCAAAGATGGTGAAGAATCGGAGGGCATTTCAAATGCTGATATCCTAAAAGCGGTGATAGATTTGAAACAACGCTTCACTACTCATGAGCAAAACACTGACGCCATTACCACAGTGTGCGAGCAGCTGAAACGGATGGAAATTAAAGTAAAAGAAAACAAAGAACATATGAAAGAGATTTCGGGGCAAGTCTCGCAACTGCAAACGAAAAGTGAAGAGGCTGAACGTTACAGCAGGCGATGAAATTTACGCCTGCATGGAATGAGAGAGACACCTGCAGAAAACAAGGGAGAAATCATCAAGCTTCTCGCATTGCTCGCTCCTGAAGATAAGGACAAGATGGGCTTTCTTGTCAACACGGTGCATAGAGTTGGAGTGCAACGTGAAAATGCAACTTGGCCCGTCCTTGTGCATTTCACAATGCGATCCTTCAGAGACAAACTCTGGAAGATTTCCCGTGACAGTGAGATCCTGAAAGAGCGGAAACTACTTCTCAAGGAAGATTTGACACAGGCCGACAAAATGGAAAGAAACAAACTCTGGCCACTTGTGGAAGCAGCCAGAAAGCAAGGAAAATGTGCCGGTTTCGTGGTGCGCAAGCTTATATTGAAGGAAAAATTGTGACCTGTTAAGTTAACATTGAGTTTAACACTCGTCAGTGTTCCAGCAAACAAGCCACAGTTGGATTGACTTTTAATAATACTAAATGGTTTAAAATGCACAATTCAGTGGGTTGGTACTTAAAATTATAGTTGGGGTTTACTGTTGGTAAGTACCTATTTCATTATCTTTCTACCGTAGTAAGAAGTTTTTTTTTTCCAGACATCAGCTGATCTTTTGTTAATTTATTTTCTTCAAGTATGACGAATTTTAAATTTGGTGCATTAAATTTATTATCTATTAATGTAAGGGGATTACATCATAGCACAAAAAGGAAGGCAGTTTTTCTTTTTAGTAGGCGTTATAATGCAGATATAGTTTTCTTACAAGAAACTCATTCATGTAGTGATGATGAAAATTTTTGGAAATCCCAGTGAGGGGATACAGTGTATTTTTCTCATGGCTCAAATCATTCCGCTGGAGTTGCAGTGCTACTAAATAGATTTCATGGTGATGTACTGGAGTCTGTTATTTCGGAGGCAGGAAGGTGGATTATTTTGGTCTTAAAAGTGGACAATCTTTTGTTGATTACTTGCAATGTTTATGGACCAAATAGGACAGTTCAAGGAAAGGATATGTTCTCTAAGCTCTCTTTAAAACTGACAGACCTTAAGGGAAAGTACAAAGATCCTATTTTTATCATTGGAGGGGAGTTCAATGATGCTCCAGATGATGAAATGGATCGATGGCCTCCCAGATCTTCGGTTTCATTGGGTTTTAAGCCTACGTCATTTATAAGTGATCACCTCTTGCTTTCAGGTGCTTCGAGGTTTATGAACCCTAGTGTCAAAGATTATACATGGACCAACTCTAGCAGATGCTCTCAGTCGAGAATTGACTTATGGTTAGTATCGTCACAAGGATTACAGTTCATGTCAGAGGTTTCTCATTGTCATGCTCCACTGTCTGATCATAAAATAACAAGTCTTAGATTAAGGGGCTCTGAAGAAAACTCAAACATCAGAGGATATTGGAAGTTAAATAACAATTTATTCGATGATAAAAATTTTAAGGAAAGCGTGAAACTACTTGCAAAAGATATTTTTAATGAAAAAGAAATGAGTCCAATTAAAACATTGGAATTCTTTAAAGTTAGAGAAGTTGCAATAAAACTAAGTAAACTCTAGCAAAGAAGATCTCTTAATGAACCAGCTACAGTTGTTAACTTCTAGGCACAATTTACCCAAAGAAGAATTAAAAACGCTTAAAAGTCTCAGTGAGGAACTTGATAGAATGTATATGAGACTCACCAAGGGTGCCTTCATCAGGTCAAGGGCTAGCTAAGTGGTTAGAAGAGGGGGGGTGGAAATTCCAGTTACTTTTTTGGTTTAGAAAAAAGAAGTAGGAAAAGAAATAATATTGCATCTCTTAATGTAAATGGTATCATTAGCTCTTATCATTAGCAAATTATATACATCTGAATTTAATCAATCAAAATGTGACACATGGAAAATGTCAAAGAATTTCTTGCCCTGATTTCTGAAAAATTCAAAGAGCTGTGAAGGTGAGCTTTTAAGTTCAGAAATCACTCAGCGGTTAGCGATGTCTCCTGCGGTGCGGGCGATACGGGTTCGCTTCCCGGCCGCGGCAGTTCCTGTGGTCGCTACATTGGTGTCTGAAGTGGGATGGGGCGACCGTAAGGCCATCGGAAGCGTATGTGCCCTGAGGCGTGAAGGAGCTGATATGCTTAGGCGCAGGGACGCGCTTCCCGAAGGAGAGGGGTAGTTCCTGTGGTTGCGTTGTCCCCCGAATTCGCTACAGTATAAACTGATTAAATATTGTTACACACTCAAGTTAAAAACATTGAAATGTATGTATTTAGAGGACATGCAATTCCTATAACGTTATTTATTGTCTTGCAGCCATGCTGGGTTGAATTGGGATGCTGTGCCAACAATAGTCGATGCACCAAACCCACCACCCCCACTGGAATCAGGGAGAAAGCCACCAAAAAAGAGACAGGATTTACCATCAAAGAAAAGCAGTGTTGTAATTGTATAATTGTATTGATGTTTAAATTATTCTTACGTTAATCATATTATCCATTTAAGAAATGACAGTCTTATAGTCCCTTTTTAATTATTTGAATTCACTTTGTAAAGTGTACACGGTGCATATTTGTACTATTCATAATAATATTAATAAATCAATCTTATATAGCGCTTTTCTAGTACTCAAAGTCGCTTTACAATAAATGGAGTGAAACAAGACGACAGATGAACATAACACAGACATACAGGGGTGGATGGGAAGGGGGGCTACAAGAGGGAGAAGCGGCAGCCACAGACAACGCCAGCAGTACTCTCCGACTTGGACAGATATAAAGGGAAAGAAAAACAAACATCATAAATCACATAAATCACAGATGCAGGTCAAGCGCTCAGTCCCCAGCCTGCCCCAGACCAGGGGTGTATGAGCGGATGGGGGGGGGGGCACGAGAACGCAATGGAAAAAAGGTGTGTCTTGAGATGGGATTGGAAGAGTGGGAGGGATTCTGAGTCTCTAATGATTTGGGGAAGTGAGTTCCATTGTATTTTCTTTTTCATTGCTTTGTTAATGGCCGTAATGATGACTACTTAATTTCCGTTCAGGGATCAGTAAAGTATAACTTAAGTTTCTTTTTATGTTTCAGACAGACAGAATCTATCCCTGTCTTACCTGGAGAGAGTGTCACTGCACCTGACACTGCCCTACCAAGGCCCTCCTCACCACTGCTGCTATTATCCCAGCCATCCCAGCATGAGTCTGCTGCCAAGGAGAGGGAGAGAGCCTTGAAGAATAACATTAGGAGCCTACAGGCAAATGTGTGCAGGCTGAGGTTTAAGATGAAAGAGCTAAAGAAGAGGAAGGGAGGGAAGGAGGTTAGTAAGTGAACAATAACTACATAACGAACACTTGAGATGACACTAAGACTGGACGTCAAGACAGGACATTAGAACAGAGTAGGCCTATAACTGATAATAAAGGACAATAAACAAATGATAGCAATAATACAATATTGATAGATAGATTTTATTGTCATTGCATTAAAATGAAATGTAGATAATGTAATCAAAATGAAATGTAAATTTCAATGTAAAATGAAATGTAAATTTGTGTTTCCAATGAAAAATGTGAATAATAATACCAGGTGAACATATACTTAGCACAAAAAGTAAGGAAATGTGTGTTTGGTAGATTATTTCTTTGTTGTAACAATGCTTCTTGGCAATAAATCTTATACCGTTGGAAAGCCTGTTTATTTCCCTTTTAAATGGAGCCACATTTGTAAGGAACATGCATTTGTGGGATGAACAGCAGAGCTGAGTATGTGGGTTGCACCCATGAAAAATTTGCCAAATCTTCTCTGCTAATGCCAAACAGCTTATTTTGCTGTTGCTATTGACTCTTGTTTTGAGCTTCTGGTACCCCAGGTGCTGACAATCAGGTGCCTGATATAAGGTTTATTGTCAAGAAGCATTGTTACAACAAAGAAATAATCTACCAAACACAAATTTCCTTACTTTTTGTGCTAAGTTTATATCTAACATTTCTGTCTTGAGGTGAATTATTTATTTCTTCTTGAATTTTGAGTGTTATCTTCAGTGTCTGCAGAACTGCAAGTGCACTTCTTTCCATTTATGATTTTGATCTATTTGCATCCACAGTTCAATTTTTTTGAGTATCCGGTACTGTTCACACATGCATAGTAAAAGGGTTGGCAGCAGTCTGTGCACTTGATCATTTTGCCAAAGCTAGGCCTTTTGCAGTACAGACATTTGATTTCTTCAGCCAGGTGGGGGTCTTTGCAGCGGCAGTTAAATTCTGGAAGGAGGTGGTCCATGAAGACTTCAGCCTTGGGAAGATTTTCAAGAAAAAAACACTCATCTCTCATCATCATAGCCGGCAAATGATGCTGCTTGGGAAGATTTTCAAGAAGAAAACACTCATCTCTCATCATCATAGCCAGCAAATGATGCTGCTTGTCTTTGGTCCACATCATAAAGAGATCTGTTTTTCCAGTCCAGTCTGTGGTTCAATAATTGCAATGTCATAAAAGTGAGATCGTAATAGTGGAAATTAGGCCTTAATGGTTTTTTTTAAAATAATATCAACATAGCTAGAATCAAAGCCCTTCTAGGCTATTACGAATCCTATTGAAGATTCTTTAAGTGGTTTATCTCCTTGTAATATCTGCTAGAATCCATCAGCGCCGCACAGCTACGGTCGTTGCACAGCAACATAAACAATCAACTTTCAGTCCACACTGGTGGCGGCCCAGCTCAGCAATGGAGCGTAGGTGTTAATTAGAGCTTAGATAACAAGAGCGGACTTGTTATCTAAGCTCTTTGCTGACTACACGTGCTTTATCCTGTACATATTAAGCAAACTATGCTCATTTGCATAAACTAACCTTTTAACTGTAAAGATTGTGACTTCTCTATTTTATCCTTCCCTATATATTTTTAACATATTTAAACATTATGAACTTCATTTTTAAAACTATTTATATCCTAAATGAATTTTAACCAAATGTCTAAATGCTTTTTAGCCAGGGCTACATAACATTTCTGATTTTGTGTCTGTACAAAAGTGGTGGGATATTGGAAAAGTCCAAATAAGACAACTGTGTCAACAGTACACTCGGAATGTCACACGAACCTTAATGAGTTCAGTGAAAGCTCTGGAGTCTGAAGTAGAACTCCAAGGCTTAGCTGAGACCACAGGGGACCAACACCATACCGAGGCACTCGCAGCGAAAAAGTCTAGTTTAAGCAATCTGCTGGGTGTTTCAGCTTAGGGCGCTTTGGTCAGGCCCCGCTTTCAACATGTAGCCCAGATGGATATCCCATCACACTTTTTCTTTGGCCTGGAGCGAAAGAATGGACAGAAGCGGTTCATTCACAGCTTAAAATCTGACACTGGGCAGGTGCTGACTGACCATACTGCAAGTCGTAAGTGTGCTGTCAGTTTCTACAGTAACCTATTTAGATTTGAGCATAGAGAGGAGCAGGCAGTGCCTCAAAGTTTTTATACCGATCTCCCTCAGGTGGATCGGCAGAGCAATGTAGAGTTGGAAGCATCTCTTTCCTCTGATGAACTTTATATGCTGGTCTGCAGAGTATGCAGAGTGGGAAAGCTCCTGGAATTGATGGTCTACCTGTTGACTTTTACAAATCTTTCTGGTCGGTGGCTGGGGGAGATCTGCTGGCGGTGCTAAATGACTGTCTCGCAAGAGGGCATCTGCCATTAAGCTGCAGGCAGGCTGTTCTCACCTTGCTGCCCAAGAAAGGTGACCCATAGTCCATTAAAAACTAGAGGCCTGTGTCACTGCTTTGCACTGATTATAAACTCCTCACAAAGATGTTAGCAACCAGACTGAGTAAAGTGATGGGACAGGTGATTCATTGTGACCAGACCTACTGTGTACCTGGCAGGTTGATTTCAGTTAACATCATTCTGATTCAAGACTTTTTAGAGATCTGTAGGCTGTTTGGCCCCAATGCCGGCATCATATCAATTGATCAAGAAAAAGCCTTTGATCATGTTGAGCATGAATATTGAGGGCTCACATTGAGTGCCTTTAGTTTTGGTCTTGGCTTTATTAGCAAACTTAAGGTTCTGTATTGTGACATTCAGAGTGTGCTGAAAATTAATGGTGGTTTGAGTGCTCCTTTTCAAATGCAAAGGGGAATTAAACAAGGCTGTGCCCTCGGGCATGTTATATTCCCTGGTATTTGAGCCCCTGTTACACAAACTCAGATCTGACCTCCAGGGTATAACTATCCCAGGTTGTAGTGCGCCCTTAAAGCTGTCAGCCTATGCAGATGATTAAGTAGTTCTGGTGAACAGTCAGCAGGATATTGACATGTTGGAGAGGGACATCATCCAGTTTGGCTTAATATCTTCAGCCAAAGTTAACTGCATCAAAAGTGAAGCTGTCAGTGGTGGGGGTGTACTGGAGAAAAAGCTCCATTTGCCTGGGGGTTGATTTGGAAGGTGGGGGGGGCTGAAATATTTAGGAGTGTTTCTGGGTGATCAGTCTGTTGTTCTTAAAAACCGGGAAAATGTTCTTGAAAATGTCAAAGGTCGATTGGCAAAGTGGAAGTGGCGTTTAACCGAGATGTCCTACAGAGGTCGAGTCCTGATCACCAACAACTTGATATCATCAATGTTTTGGCATCACCCGTCAGTTGTTGACTCCCCACTAGACCTGCTGTCCAAGATCCAGCCTCTTCTTGTCAACTTCTTCTGGGACAAACTGCACTGGGTGCCTCAGTGTATGCTGTATCTGCCGAGGGTGGAGGAGGGCAGGGCCTGATTCACCTGAGCAGCAGGGGGGCTACCTTCTATTTCCAGTTCCTGCAAAGGTTTCTGTACGGTCCTGCTGAGTTAGTGTGGAGGTTGCTGGCTTGCACCATTTTGAGTCAGCTAGGTACCCTGGGACTGGACAGCTCTTTGGTTTTGATTAACTTGAAGCAGCTTAACATCAAGGACCTACCTGACTTCTACTGTGGGCTGTTCAAGGTGTGGAATTTGTTAAACAAAGAGAGACTGAGACAACGCGACTCTTTGTTTTGGCTGTTCCAGGAGCCCATCATACATGGTATCCATTTCAGTGCTGTCTGTCAAGTGGACCAACTCCGCTGGGGCAGTTCTATGTGTCAAACGTGGTGACTCTGGGACATGTAGTTCAGCTTGCAGGCCCAGACATGGACAATGCAGCTCCTCTTGCCTCCCGCTTAGAGCTGAGATCAACTCGTGTCATCGCTCTACTGCTTAACAAATGGAGGGAAGCTTTCACAAGTGGTAAGCGGACACTGTTGGTCCAGCATTACAATGGCTCTGTTAGACCTGATGAGAAGAATGTTTTTCCTTCAATTAACATTTCCCCAGATTTTAAGGATTGTACAGGACCTCTTTTAAAAGGTGAGAATCCCTCTGTTTTTTCTTTTCAGGATCCAAATAGAAGGTCAGTGTACAAAATGTTTGTTAAAGTTGTGTACAGGGACAAATTAAATGGTAAACCTGACACCCCATGGGGGGCTCACTTAGGTCTGAGTGACAGTGTTGGTCCTGAGTGGAGAGTGCTGTACAAACCACCATTGGTCAAAAGAGCCACAGACCTGCAGTGGAGGGTTTTACATGGTATCGTGGCTGTTCATGCTTTTGTCTCTGTTATTAATTCTGATTTTAGTCATGATTGCCCGTTTTGCTCTAATCGTGAAACTGTCTTTCATTGCTTCATGGAATGTTATCGACTGCTGACACTTTTTACATTACTGGAAAATGTTTTCGGATTGTTTGGGGAAGTCTTTTCCAAACCCATGTTCATTCTGGCCTACAGGTACTCAGAAAAACAAGGCCAAATGCCAGCTTTGTAATTTCATTCTGGGGAGTGCAAAGATGGCCGTGTATCTGAGCAGAAGAAACAGAATGGAGGACGCTGGGGATGATAATGCTGTTTTTGTGTTTATAAAGATGTTAAGAGCTCGTTTAAAAGCAGATTTTTGCTATTTCAAATTGATGGATGATCTGGAAAGTTTTCGCAATGTGTGGTGTTACAAAATGTGCTTTGCTGTATTAATGATGAGCTGGTCTTTGGGAGTGTCCTGAGATGATTTAGATTCTGTGAATCTTGTGTTACTGACCATGTTGGTTTTTATCCTGCTTGTGTTGTAACTTTTTTGTAATTTTAATTAAAGTATTGTTGAAAAACAACATCTCTCTCTCTCTCTCTCTCTCTCTCTCTCTCTCTCTCTCTCTCTCTCTCTCTCTCTCTCTCTCTCTCTCTCTCTCTCTCTCTCTCTCTCTCTCTCTCTCTCTCTCTCTCCTTTGCCACACAAATAGTCCCCCATTCAGGATCAAAATAGTCACACCTACATTTGAGAATCAGGGAGCACAAGATGTCTGGGAACTTTCTGAAATAATTGTCAGAATAACTGATATTACAAAGATGCCCCTGCTTGTTTCTGATGTGAACTTAAAGGAGGAACATGGGGTTGTTTGTTAGGTTATCATCAGGGACGATAGTTCAGAGACACAGAGACTCTAAACACTCTCATTGTTATTTACACAGATGTGCCTGCTAAAGCGTTGAACCAAACCCTGCGGAAGACCCCAGGGCCGAGTTTCATTCCAAAAGAACATCCCCCTCAAGGAGCCTCCATCAAAGGCCTGATTGTACAGGATAGGTGTGAGAACAAAGTCAAAACTACAGGAGGAAATGTGTCAGATCTCTCAAGGTGTTATAGCAGAAGGTATGAACAGCATAGAGGAGGAGAAAGAAAAAAAACAAGAAGTGTATGAGCTGGGAAACACAGTGGGACTTGTTGCCACTTTCTCTGGACATTATGCTATTCCCTTGTTAGCCCTTCTCACTCACAGACACGTAACTTCCACTGGAGAATGTCTTTTCATAGGAAGCCAGCGATGACAATCGTAAACCATGGAGGCTGGCTGTTACTTCAGAAGACCATCCAAACTATCACAACAAGCACTTTCAGCAGCTCCCACAACCCACTGTTAATAATAGCGACGGCGTTGGAGTCATTTCAGTTACTGTGGACTCTATAAATTCTCAGGGGCAATGTGGATGACAAAAATATCAATGTAAAAAAAAAAAGGCACAGCAGAAGATTTACATCCTGCAGCTGCTCAAGCAATGAATTAAGCTTTCAATAAAGCTACTCATAGATCCCTGTGTCTCCTCAAACAATTACAACAATGTGATACACGAGTGCAAGCACAAAAGTAAAGAGGAAACACTTTCCACACAGATATTACAGCTAGACGTGAGACTAAATGCCAGTTTGCGTGTGAATGAAGAGCGGGTTATGAGGTGCGTCACATCTGAAAACTTCTTCACGACATCTGCTGTCAACCCGCTCACTACAACACATGTGCCACTGTTACTGTCATCACAGCACAAGGGTGGCTTTGCGGTGAAGTGTTTGTTCTGACCACTTTTACTGCAGAGCATTGTGTAAACACATATATAAACCAAACTATGCGTGCCAAGAGACACTTTCATATAGACTTTCATAAGATACTGTTAAGCTCTTGGCTCTAACAAAGAGCAAATCTACAGCATGTTTCTCTGTTCAGCTAATGAGCACTTTGTGCTAAATAACTTAAAATATGTTTTTTGACCATCAAAATTTGAAAATTACTTTGAAATGTTGGTAGTAAAATGTATATTCTGCAGATCAAAGAAAGTTGAATCAGTTCATCTGGATACAACTTTTATTGACAGATACGTTTCATCACTCAACTAAGTAACATCTTCAGTCTGTCATCTGTCTGACATCTTCAGTGACTGAAGATGTCAGACAGCTTCTTTGATTTTCTTACCTGGATTATTGAGCATGCATCAAGATATCCATCCATCCATTATCCAACCTGCTTATCCTGCTCAGGGTCACGGGATGCTGGAGCCTATCCCAGCAGTCACTGGTGGTGGGGAGGCAGGGTTGACACCCTGGACAGGCCGCTAGTCCATCACAGTGCATCAAGATATATTCTGCAGAATTTTTCAATTTTCCTGGGTCGGCTGATGCTTTGGTGGTGATGAGAGACTGCAGTAGTCGTCTAATGCAGTGGTTCTCAACCTTTTTGGGGTCCTGGAACCCCTGCGTATTTTTGATCTACCCTGAGGACCCCTCCACCTGATCTTGAGGGAGGGGGGTTGCAATTTGATAGAAACAGTAGAAACTGCATTTTAAATTGCATTATAGCATTTATTCACTCTTTGGGGCAAAAATAAGAGCTTTCAGTTATAACTTAGATATAGTTAACAAAACAGAATTCTTATGCAGTAACTTTCAGATATATGTAACAAAACAGAATATGTATTCAGTAACTTTCAGATATATGTAACAACAGAATTTTTATGCAATAACTTTTAACAATGCAAACGGGAGCGAGATCTCTTATTAAAATACAATAAATTACACTTGTGAAATAGATGTAATTAGAGAAAAAAGTCCTGTTACCCTTTATAGTTTAGGTAGATAAAGGTCTCAGTCACATTTGAGTAAAATAATCCTATTTCTATAAATGTCATAGGATCTTTTTTTTAAAGATATTTTATTTTCACGGACCCCTTGCAATTACACCACGGACCACTAGGGGTCCGCGGACCACTGGTTGAGAAACACTGGTCTAATGCATGCTGTGGTGACGAACAAACATTTTGCCATTTGGGTCACTTTTTTAAAAATTTAAAATCTAATCGCAGAGTTTCGAGACAGTTTAAATCTGTGATCCTGAAGATGATTTTTTTAAAAAACTTACTGACCCCTATGGTGATTCTGGTAATTGTATGGGTGTTTGACCATGCCAATCCCAGACCTTTATCTAAAATCAAACACCATCACAAGGACTGTCAGGTCAGAAATTCCCCTACTACAGAAAAAAAAACATGGTTGAACCTGACTTTTTCCCTATCGTTTTTTTCCAGTATTTGTTGCTACAGGCCTTCTGAGGGCTTAATCTGCCAGATAGGCACAACTTGCCGTATTCCTCTGCGTTTGACTATGGTGGTAAAGATGTAAATGTCTTGTACATTTCTATCCTGGGAAAATCCTACCTTACTAACCATTAACCACTAAAATTAACAACTATGAGACGAGTCAATGAGGTAGATATGATTGGATTTGATACTGTCTCAGAAAGTATCGAAAAGTACCATTATCCATTCCATCCATTACCCAAGCTGCCTATCCCGATTGGGGTCGCAGGATGCTGGAACCTATCCCAGCATTCATAGGACGGTAGACAGGGAGACACCCTGTACAGACCGCCTGTCCATCACAGGGTGACACATTCACACCTAGGGATAATTTAGTACAGCCGATTCACCTGACCTACATGTCTTTGGACTGTGGGAGGAAACCAGAGCACCCGGGGGAAACCCACGCAGACACGGGAAGAACATGTGAATGCCACACATAGGACGCCCCAGGATGACCCCCAAGGTTGAACAACCCCAGGGTTCGAACCCAGGCCTTCTTGCTGTGAGGCGACCGCGCTAACCACTGCGCCACCGTGCCACAAAAAGTACATTTATTTGAATGTCAATCTTCAGCGTAGTAGTCTCAAGTTGCAACAAAAAAAGCCATTCTGTTAAATATGGTACAAGCCACTTTCAGCAAAATAGATTTGGTTGCTTGAGGCAATTGATTCATCCCAAGTCTAAAGAAAAGGGTTAACTACATTGTGGTGATGGGTTGGGGGAGTCAATGCTGATCAGTAGCAAGCTACATTTGGTGTCTTCCTGTGCCCAAATCTCAAAGTAGGCTTCAGTGACCAACAATTTCATGAGAAATTGGAATTGAAAAAAAAATCACTTTACTGGTATAAATGAAGGTGACCCCTTAGGAATATGACCTGAGTAAAGCCCCAAAAGTATCTGACATTAAATGTGCTTAGAGATAAAAAGTACATGTAAATTTACATAATCAGGAAAAAATGAAACTCAACCTACCTAGCAAGTAAAGACTTGTGTGTGTGTGTGTGTGTGTGTGTGTGTGTGTGTGTGTGTGTGTGTGTGTGTGTGTGTGTGTGTGTGTGTGTGTGTGTGTGTTTCTGTACAGGAAATTACACATGCATAATTCTAAACTAGCTGATCAGCCAGGAGTATTCCTTCATTCATCCAACTAGCTTAAACCGTTACTTGATAAACGTGTTTGTCTGTACTCCTGCGTTGCCAATTTATACACACACACACACACACACACACACACACACACACACACACACACACACACACACACACACACACACACATGTGCGCACACACACACACACACACTCACACACATGCACAGTATTGTAGAGAATAACCAAGGTATCAAGGAAATTGGTATCAGACTAAAAGCAAACCTTTTATTTAGAAAATACAGTGAAGTAAAGGTCGCCAAAACTTGGTGCACTCCAAATAGAGAACAAATTTGCCTGAAAAATACTGAAGCGCAGTAACCAAATATTTTAACACTGTTACTTTACACCACCATTGATTTGTATTGATAATCATTCATCGATGATATGTTCTTTTGTTGTCAGGTGGGAAATGTGACCCAGCTGCCGGCAGTTGTCTGTCAAAGTTGAGGTAAATTGTGAGGCTAACAATTTTATATTCTGCGGAAGAGAAAACAATTTATCAAGAAGAAGCAATAGGCTAGCTGGGAAGACTGAGAGACATGTTGATTTAAGTAAGTGAATCGAGGCCAAGTGCTCTGGAAAATGGAAGAGCATCAGCATACCAGATAGGGCAGTGGTCCAATTCAAACAGGGAGGTCTGGAGAACACACAAAACTAGTAGAAAAAGCAGAAGAAAGCTTTCAGTGTGACTACCAATGACCTGCATCTATGCTTTGAGAAAACAACATGAATAAAAAGATCGAGAGGGGAATAATCAGCAAATCTGCTGACAAGCACCAGGTTTTTAGTGGATTTGAATATTGTTGCTAGGTTGCTGCTTCATTGTCTGAGTAGGCCACCACATCAATTTCCTTGCTACTCTTGTGGTTTTTGTGGATATGTCTCGGGAAAGAAACAAAAACTCCTCTTTGAAAGGGAAGTCAGGCCATTCAGTTACCAGAGGGCAGCGAAATCATTAATCTTGCATCTGAATGAAACATTCAATCACACCAGACACTTGAGTCTTAATAGTCTAATTTTCAGGAAAAAGGGGATGACAAACGTAAAATGGAGGAAACAGTTGCCATTGTAAAGCCCAGGAAATCTTGTCATATCGCTGTTATTCGATTGCATTGCAAACAATGGCGATGCCAAAAATCCTATGACCTGTCATAGCAGACAAACGATGAGGGGAGGAAATGGCGCCAGGACCCCCGGAAATCAGATATCGAAAGCTATTAGCTTCAGCTGACCATATGGCTCCCCTCTGTAAGTTGAGTTCACTTAGGCCGATGAACACTCCGCTTGTGTGACTGACCATCACTCACAACATGTACGGAAGAAAAGTCCTGCCAAAATATATAATTAAAACAATAAAAAGAAAATGCAAATCCCCCCCCCATTTCTTTTTCTACAACTGTCCGCAAAGACCCTGCAAATATAAAAACAATTTTTTGTCATGTTCTGTATTTCACAGTCATAATTAAAATCGTATACTCATTTACAGCAGCAACAAAGTAGGTGAGCACAGTAGATGCCTGGTTTTTGGTTGATGCTGAAATATAAACTACCAGCTGACTGAAAACATCACTGTCTCCACCAATTATTATTCTCCATCAGCATAAAGGTATAAATAAATAAACTGGATGATGAAGAAATTAAGGTTTTGGTCACCATTTATATGCCTCATGGCATGGGGGCAGGACACAGAGCACGGCTGATACCTCACCATGGGTGCTGAAAGGACCCTTATATGTGTGAGTCTTCTGGATCCACTCTTCCAAGAGAGCACCGTACTGTTGATGCTGTAACACAGCAATACAAAAATAGTTGTTAAATATGCTCATGCTTTGATTTTATTTGTTTGTATATTTCTTCTCCCAGATCACCACCTTGCCACAGTGGAGAAGCTTGCATGTACCAATGATCCCAAGAGCTATGCCGTCTGGAGCTTGGCTCCTGGTAGGGTCACCCAAGGCAGATAGGTCAAGGGAGAGGTTCCGGATGAAGCGCGATCCAACAAAGACCTCAACGGCAGAACTAGCAGAAGATGTCTACAGGTCACAACCGCAGTGAAGGTGGATGAAGGCTGCAACAGAGGATGGTTCCCAAACGTCTTGGTTCTCTATGCCATTGGATTCTGGCCACCCTCTGCCAAGGACCGTGTGGTGGCTGCAGGCACATCAACCTGTCCACGTAAAAAGCTGTCCTCCCATTATGCGGCTCCAGGATGGGCCTCTACGCCCACCTGAAGACCCAGAAGGACCCAGAAGAATGACCCTTCTGGACTCGACCCCGAGTGACCGCCGATGATATTTACTTTGGACCCGAAGACCCCTTTCCTGGGGTCTCCTCCTGTGTGTGTGTGTGTGTGTGTGTGTGTGTGTGTGTGTGTGTGTATGTGTGTGTGAGAGAGAGAGAGAGAGGGGGGGGGTAGTAGTAATAGTAGTAGGCTATAATCAAAACTTAATTTTCACCTAAGTCCAAACTCTTCCATCTTCCGCCTCATCGTCCATTCGGAGACTCCGCAGAGCCCCGCAATGTCCTGGGCCATCATTCTGTGGAGCAGGTAGCTCTTCACACAACACCACCGACCTCTGTGTCAGTTATAGCTTCCATCTGAGTCTATCTAATAACATCACCTCACATCTTAATAATGTCTAATCCACTTCCACTTCATCTACCAACTCCATTACTTCCCTCGCCGTCTCTTGCAGAATGTTTTCCATTAGCTGCCTGTGAGTTCTACACACAGATTTAGACATTATGACGGTCTATGGTCCTACACCAGCTGTGAGTTTGTGATGGACCTGAGTGCTTTTGTGACGACGTCTGCGTACTCTTAGCCCCGCCCACCGCTCATTAACATACAGGCTATGTACATATTGGTGAACATTAAAAACGGAAACACAAAGTGGGAAGTGAAAGGTGAATAAGCAGCAGATGGCATCACGGTTCATTTGAAACGGACTTCTCATTTTGACAGCCAGAGCGCGTTCACGCTGACAACTCGATCCCAAATTCGGATGTTGCCATTTCATCCTAATTACTACTACTTTCGGCTGCTCCCGTTAGGGGTCGCCACAGCGGATCATCCGTTTCCATTTCTTCCTGTCTTCTGCGTCTTCCTCTGTCACACCAGCCACCTGCATGTCTTCCCTCACCACATCCATAAACCTCCTCTTTGGCCTTCCTCTTCTCCTCTTCCCTGGCAGCTCCATATTCAGCATCCTTCTCCCAATATACTCAGCATCTCTCCTCCACACATGTCCAAGCCATCTCAATCTTGCCTCTCTTGCTTTGTCCCCAAACCGTCCAACCTGAGTGGTCCCTCTAATATAATCGTTCCTAATCCTGTCCTTCTTCGTTACTCCCAGTGAAAATCTTAGCATCTTCAACTCTGCCACCTCCAGCTCCGCCTCCTGTCTTTTCGTCAGTGCCACTGTCTCCAAACCATATAACATAGCTGGTCTCACAACCATCTTGTAAACTTTCCCTTTAACTCTTGCTGATACCCTTCTGTCGCAAATCACTCCTGACACACTTCTCCACCCACTCCAACCTGCCTGCACTCTCTTTTTCACCTCTCTACTGCACTCCCCGTTACTTTGGACAGTTGACCCCAAGTATTTAAACTCAAATGCCTTTGTCACCTCCACTCCTTGCATCCTGACCATTCCACTGTCCTCTCTCTCATTCACACATAGGTATTCCGTCTTGCTCCTACTGACTTTCATTCCTCTTCTCTCCAGTGCATACCTCCACCTCTCCAGGCTCTCCTCAACCTGCACCCTACTCTCGCTACAGATCACAATGTCATCCGCGAACATCATCGTCCATGGAGACTCCTGCCTGATCTTGTCCGTCAACCTGTCCATCACCATTGCAAACAAGAAAGGGCTCAGAGCCGATCCTTGATGTAATCCCACCTCCACCTTGAACCCATCTGTCATTCCAACCGCACACCTCACCATTGTCACACTTCCCTCATATATATCCTGCACCACTCCTACATACTTCTCTGCAACTCCTGACTTCCTCATACAATACCACACCTCCTCTCTCGGCACTGTCATAAGCTTTCTCTAAATCTACAAAGACACAATGCAACTCTTTCTGGCCTTCTCTATACTTCTCAATCAACATTCTCAAAGCAAACATCGCATCTGTGGTGCTCTTTCGTGGCATGAAACCATACTGCTGCTCGCTGATCGTCACCTCTCCTCTTAACCTAGCTTCTATTACTCTTTCCCAAATCTTCATGCTGTGGCTGATCAACTTTATACCTCTGTAGTTGTTACAGTTCTGCACATCGCCCTTGTTCTGGAAAATCGGTACCAGTATGCTTCTTCTCCACTCCTCAGGCATCTTCTCACTTTCCAGGATTGTGTTAAACAATCTAGTTAAAAACTCCACTGCCATCTCTCCTAAACATCTCCATGCCTCCACAGGTATGTCATCAGGACCAACTGCCTTTCCATTCTTCATCCTCTTCATAGCTGCCCTCACTTCCTCCTTGCTAATCCGCTGAACTTCCTGATTCACTATCCCAACATCATCCAACCTTCTCTCTCTCTCATTTTCTTCATTCATCAGCCCCTCAAAGTACTCCTTCCACCTTCTTAGCACACTCTCCTCGCTTGTCAGCACATTTCCATCTCTATCCTTGATCGCCCTAACTTGCTGCACATCCTTTGCAGCTTGGTCCCTCTGTCTAGCCAATCGGTACAAGTCCTTTTCTCCTTCCTTAGTGTCTAATCTGTCATACAACTCACCATACGGCTTTTCCTTTGCCTTTGCCACCTCTCTCTTTGCTTTACGCTGCATCTCCTTGTACTCCTGTCTACTTTCTTCATCTCTCTTACTATCCCATTTCTTCTTTGCCAACCTTTTCCTCTGTATAATTTGCTGTACTTCCTCATTCCACCACCAAGTCTCCTTGTCTTCCTTCCTCTGTCCTGATGACACACCAAGTACCTTCCTAGCTGTCTCCCTCACTATTTCTGCAGTGGTTGTCCAGCCATCTGGCAACTCTTCACTACCACCCAGTGCCTGTCTTAACTCCTGCCTGAACTCCACACAACAGTCTTCCTTCTTCAACTTCCACCATTTGATCTTCGGCTGTGTCTTCACTCGCTTCCTCTTCTTGGTCTCCAAAGTCATCCTACAGACCACCATCCGATGCTGCCTAGCTACGTTCTCCCCTGTCACCACCTTGCAGTCTCCAATCCCTTTTAGATGGCACCTTCTACATAAGATATAGTCCACCTGTGTGCACTTTCCTCCACTCTTGTACGTCACCCTGTGTTCCTCCCTCTTCTTGAAATATGTATTCACCACAGCCATTTCCATCCTTTTCACAAAATCGACCACCATCTGTCCTTCCACATTTCTCTTCTTCACTCCATACCTTCCCATCACCTCCTCATCACCTCTGTTCCCTTCACCAACATGTCCATTGAAGTCGGCTCCAATCACCACTCTCTCCTCCTTGGGTACCCTCTCCACCATGTCGTCCAACTCACTCCAGAATTCTTCTTTTTCATCCATCTCACACCCAACTTGCGGGGCATATGCGCTGATAACATTCAGCAATAAACCTTCAATTTCCAGCTTCATACTCATCACTCTGTCTGACACTCTCTTCACCTCCAGCACGCTCTTGACATACTCTTCCTTCAGAATTACCCCTACCCCATTACTCCTCCCATTCACACCATTGTAGAAGAGTTTGAACCCACCTCCGATACTCCTGGCCTTACTCTCCTTCCACCTGGTCTCTTGCACACACAGTATGCCTACCTTTCTTCTTTCCATCATGTCAGCCAGCTCTCTCCCTTTACCAGTCATAGTGCCAACATTCAAAGTTCCAACTCTCACCTCCACATGCCTACCCTTCCTCCTCTCTAGCTGCCTCTGGACATGCTTTCCCCCTCTCCTTCTCCTTCGCCCAGCAGTAGCATAGTTTCCACCGACACCCTGCTGGTTAACAGTACCGGTGGCAGTCGTTGGTAACCCGGGCCTCGACCGATCCGGTATGTAAGTCTTATTTATGATCCGTTCCTGACGCAACCCTCCCCATTTGTCCGGGCTTGGGACCGGCACTAAGGATGCACTGGCTTGTGCATCCTTAGTGGCTGGGTTCATTTCATCCTAATTATGACGGTGAAATACTGAGATGAAGAGGAAAATGGCAGGACAAAAGGGTGTTTTAATTTTATTTTCATATCTGTCACAACCCGTGTTTTAGTGGAAAATTAAAATGCAAATGGAGTCGTTTCATTTCATTTTTCATCTTGGCAGGGTCTTTACACGCATAAAAGAAAAGACAAAGGGAGGTTCACATTTTCATCTTATTGTTTCAATTATGATATCAATTTTGACAGGATGTCCCTTCCATAAACAGGGGCCACTGACGTTAAGTCCACCTGAGGTATCGAAACGGGTTTATGTGAGCTGGAGGTTCTGCCTCCATGAATGAGTCAGTCGTAAAACTGAGAACGTTCCCCAGCGTCCATAAACTTTCACTGGTAGTAAGAAGCACGCTTCAGTTAAGCTCGACTTTAATCCTAGTAAAATGATGCAGGGAATTTGGAATAGAATTGCAACACAATTTCTTTTCTTTCGGATGTTTCCCCCTTTTTCTCCCCAATTGTATCCGGCCAATTATCCCACTCTTCCGAGCCGTCCCGGACGCTGCTCCACCCCCCTCAGCCGATCCAGAGAGGGCTGCAGACTACATGCCTCCTCCGATGCATGTGGAGTCGCCAACCGCTTCTTTTCACCTGACAGTGAGGAGTTTCGCCAGAGGGACGTAGCGCGTGGGAGGATCACGCTATTCCCCCCCAATTCCTGCCCCCCCCGTCAACAGGCGCCCCGACCGACTGGAGGCGGCGCTAGTGCAGCGACCAGGACACATACCCACATCCGGCTTCCCACCCACAGACACGGCCAATTGTATCTGTAGGGACGCCCGACCAAACCGGAGGTAACACGAGGATTCGAACCGGCAACCCCCGTGTTGGTAGGCAACAGAATAGACCGCTACACTACCCGGACGCCCTGCCACACAATTTCAAGGTGGTCCGTGTATAGTAGGTTGCAGTATCACGAGGAGGCAAGATATACGTTTACAGGTTTAATAGAGCAGTGTTTCTCAACCCAGTCCTCAAGGAGCCCCTATCCTGCAGATTTTCATTGTAACCCTGCATAGGTAGCCCTGCTTGTACTTACTCGACCAATCATCTCGCAGCACTTAATTATGCAAGGTGTGCAACATCTGACAAAATTCATTGCTGATTGGTTGAATAACTACAAACAGGTACCTATTCAGGGATGCAAAGAAAATATGCAGGATAGGGAGTCCTTGAGGACAGGGTTGAGAAACACTGTAATAGAGGACGACTGGTACATGAGTACACTACAATCAGATGCGCTGTCACTACACTGAATGCCCTCTAGCGGCAACATAGCATTTATAGGCCACTGTATTAATGCGAACAATAAAGTAGTCCCACAACACATCTCCTTTCCTTTTGAGTCTTTGAGACAGTGCTTTCTGTATGAACATATTATAAGGAAACCTTTTGTTAAAGTTAACTTAGGAAACATTTCAAAATGATTGCATTTCCAAACTGAACATCAACAAGTCATTAAACAAGAATTAGTCCTACTTTAAGATGATCTGGGTAGACTGCCAGTCACCAGCACAGTTGCAGTGGATTATTCTGCCACTCTTTGCATACTGTGTACTATTCTGGAACAAAGTCTTTAAATCTTTCTGGGGGTCTAACAACTCGGCCACGAGATGTCATTTTCTCTTGGGCTTGTGGTACCTCTGCTGCAGCAGGCAGATCCTCGTGGGAAGCAGGTAGGTCTGGCACGTTGTCGTTGGCAGCAGGTGGGTGTGGTACATCGCTTTCAGGTTGTCCTTCTTCAGGTGGAAGCGCGGCAGTGCTAGTGATTGGTTTCAGGTGACGTCGGTTTCGGCGAAGGACCCCTCTCTCCGTCTGTACAAGGTAAGACCTAGGTGTGTCACATTGTCGTATGACTGTTGTATTTCTCACCCATCCCTGCTCATTGTCCAGCTTTACAGCCACCCTGGCACCCGGATGATGTATTGGTAAGTCTTTGACATTGTTTCTCCTATTGTAGTTACGTCTGTAGCTTTGTTTTGCCCTTTCATCGGCTTGTCTCACCTGCTCGAAGTCTGGCCATGCCGGCTGTAGGTTTGACTTGAGTATGGGGACTGTTGTCTTGATTTGCCTGCCCAGCATGAGTTGTGCTGGGCTCACTCCAGTGGCTTGAAGTGGTGTTGCTCTGTAGCTCATCAGAGCTGTGAAGAGGTCAGGCTGTTTCAGGATCTTTTTCCCTGTCTGCACCGCCCTTTCTGCTTCTCCATTGGATTGAGCATAGTGGGGACTCGAGGTGATGTGCTGGAAATCAAAGTCAGTAGCAAACTGGTCAAAGGCTTGTCCAGTGAACTGTGGGCCGTTATCTGTTACAAGAACATCAGGGCATCCCCAGCGTGAAAACACGTTCTTTAAGCGTGCTCTGGTAGTCTCCCTTGACAGGGTCTGTAGGTAGGCTATTTCTATATATCTGGAAAAGTAATCTACAACTACCAAGTAATGTTTCTTGTCTACCTCACAGATGTCCGTAGCTACCCTCTCCCATGGGCGGTTTGGTAATGGAGTTGTCATGAGAGGTTCTCTCCTTTGACTTGGCCTTGACTCTTGACAGTGTCTTCCACTACTGACCATGTTCTCAATATCTTTCCCTATCCCAGGCCACCAGACACTTTGTCGGGCACGCTCCCTGCATTTAACAATGCCCTGGCGGCCATCATGAATGCGCTGCAGTATTTCTCTGCGCATAGCTCGCGGTACGACTATTCTTTCTCCGTGTAACAACAGGTCTTGGGAGTAAGAGAGGTGCTGTTGTGCGGTGTAGTATGGCTTTACCTGGTGGATGTCTGCTGCATGTCTGGGCCACCCAGCACACATGTACTGCTTCACCATCTGTAGTTCCTCATCTTGCTCGGTCTGCTCTTTGACCATGTCTAGCTTTGTGGGTGATATGGGCCATGCAGTGTGGACTGCCTCCTCAAGTGCCCCGATGTCGCTGATGAGCTCTGCGATCTCTTGGGTGACTGCCGGTCTTGGATGTCTGGAGAGAGTATCAGCAACAACCAGCAGCTTGCCTGGAACATACTCTGCCATTGGATTGAACCGCATCATCCTCATAAGTAGCCTCTGACAGCGTAACGGCACTGAATCAAGGTCTTTGTTGTTGAACAGTGGTACGAGTGGTTTATGGTCTGTGTGAAGGGTAAAGCTATCTAAACCATAGAGCAGCCTTTATCAAACTTTTTAGTCCCGGGGACCAGTAATCCATGGCCCTCAACCTCTGGGGACCGCTTACGTTATTTTTGCGGGGAAAAAAATACTAATTTTTTTATTCAATGTATTTTATTATATAAAACATTTTAATCATTTAAATGTAGGCCATATTTATAGAATTGTGTCTGTCTCTCTTGTCCGCGCCACATCATGTCTATTTGAAAGTCTCTGTTGTCTGTCTGTCTGTTGTCTGTTGTTGGGTGAGTTGTCTGTCTATTGGCTGAGTTATCTGTCTGTCGGCTGATGTCTGTCTGTCTATTGGCTGAGTTGCCTGTCTCTCTGTTGGCTGAGTTGTCTGTCTCTCTGTTGGCTGAGTGGTCTGTCTCTCTGTTGTCTGTCTCTCTGTTGGCTGAGTTGGCTGTCTCTCTGTTGGACCTCATCTTTCCCTGCAGTAAATGACAGGTACTAATTAGCTTTAAAAACGAAATAAATTAGACAAACACATTCACACATGACTGACATTCCCTCAAATCATTTTGCTGTCAGGTGACCAAATCAATAGGCTATTTAATAAAAAGCTGTGCGCATGTGTGTGAGAGAGAGAGGGTACAGGGAGAGACAGAATAAGAGGAACAATATAAATCAAATTAGTCTTAAAAAAACATAATATAATCAATGTCTGATTCATGTGCTCACCTAATGAGATGGGTGCGCCTGTCTTCTTGAAACCAGTAGGTCAAACCGAGGGGGAAAGGAGGAGAGGGAAACACGCATGGTGTTTTCAGAAGCCAGTCTATTCCTGTATGTTGGTTTTGTCGCAGCAAGAATTGAGAAGCCGGACTCGCACAGACAGGTGGAATGAAAGGGGAGCAACATTTTCACTGCCGTCTCACTGAGTTGCGGGTGTTCTCCTCGGCAGGCCAGCCAGGATTCTGAAAGCAGCATAGTATTGAAACGAGAGCGCAGCCCTCCGTCACACGACAGCTCCACAAGTGTGTCCTCCTCGAGAGTGGCAGATAATGTGCCGGTCTCGGCAGCGGTGAACGGATCACGCATCCATTGATTTCCGGTGCGTGCGTCAGATTGTGATGGGAAGTATTCCTCAAATTTGAGCAAAGTCTGGCTCAGGTGTTCTCCCATGAGTTTGCGCATGGGACTCAAATCCGCCCCACTTTCATCAGCCAGAGAAGAAAATAATGGGAACATATCATAAACTCCCTTGCCAACTCGAGTTTTCCAGACGGAAATGCAGCGATTTTGTCATTCGTCTGAAAAATGTCCCGTCGCTAACAGAGCCATAGATATGCGTGGCTCTTTTGTGTACCGATGTCATGGCCGCGCCCGTCGTTATCGAAGCTATTGATTTGCATTTGTTTAGCAGCGACGGTCGTTGGGGGTGTTGATTTCGACTTCATTGTTCAGTGGTCATGAGAGTCGTTGGAGCCGTTAGTGACCGACTGTTGTTCTTAGAGGCTAGGCTTCTTGTGTCTCCTGGGTAGAGATGAAGAGCCACGAATACCTATGGCTCTGTTAGCGACGGGCGTTGGTAAACATCGGAACACAAAGAGCCATGGACATCTATAGCTCTGACAACGACTCCTAGAGGATAAATAACTGAGTCTCATCACCAGCCAGTCAGACTAGCTTGGTCTAGTCAGAAAGGCACGAACTGAGGAAGCCTCTTGGATGAGAGGCGAAACGTCTTCACGGATATACACTACCGTTCAAAAGTTTGGGATCACCCAAACAATTTTGTGTTTTCCATGAAAAGTCACACTTATTCACCATCATATGTTGTGAAATGAATAGAAAATAGAGTCAAGACATTGACAAGGTTAGAAATAATGATTTGTATTTGAAATAAGATTTTTTTACATCACACTTTGCTTTCGTCAAAGAATCCTCCATTTGCAGCAATTACAGCATTGCAGACCTTTGGCATTCTAGCTGTTAATTTGTTGAGGTAATCTGGAGAAATTGCACCCCACGCTTCCAGAAGCAGCTCCCACAAGTTGGATTGGTTGGATGGGCACTTCTTGCGTACCATACGGTCAAGCTGCTCCATCCACAGCTCAATGGGGTTCAGATCTGGTGACTGCGCTGGCCACTCCATTACCGATAGAATACCAGCTGCCTGCTTCTGCTCTAAATAGTTCTTGCACAATTTGGAGGTGTGTTTAGGGTCATTGTCCTGTTGTAGGATGAAATTGGCTCCAATCAAGCGCTGTCCACTGGGTATGGCATGGCGTTGCAAAATGGAGTGATAGCCTTCCTTATTCAGAATCCCTTTTACCCTGTACAAATCTCCCACCTTACCAGCACCAAAGCAACCCCAGACCATCACATTACCTCCACCATGCTTAACAGATGGCGTCAGGCATTCTTCCAGCATCTTTTCATTTGTTCTGCGTCTCACAAACGTTCTTCTTTGTGATCCAAACACCTCAAACTTGGATTCATCCGTCCACAACACTTTTTTCCAGTCTTCCTCTGTCCAATGTCTGTGTTCTTTTGCCCATCTTAATCTTTTTCTTTTATTGGTCAGTCTCAGATATGGCTTTTTCTTTGCCACTCTGCCCTGAAGCCCAGAATCCCGCAGCCGCCTCTTCACTGTAGATGTTGACACTGGTGTTTTGCGGGTACTATTTAATGAAGATGCCAGTTGGGGACCTGTGAGGCGTCTGTTTCTCAAACTAGAGACTCTAATGTACTTATCTTCTTGCTCAGTTGTGCAACGCGGCCTCCCACTTCTTTTTCTACTCTGGTTAGAGCCTGTTTGTGCTGTCCTCTGAAGGGAGTAGTACACACCGGTGTAGGAAATCTTCAATTTCTTAGCAATTTCTCGCATGGAATAGCCTTCATTTCTAAGAACAAGAATAGACTGTCGAGTTTCAGATGAAAGTTCTCTTTTTCTGGCCATTTTGAGCGTTTAATTGACCCCACAAATGTGATGCTCCAGAAACTCAATCTGCTCAAAGGAAGGTCAGTTTTGTAGCTTCTGTAACGAGCTAAACTGTTTTCAGATGTGTGAACATGATTGCACAAGGGTTTTCTAATCATCAATTAGCCTTCTGAGCCAATGAGCAAACACATTGTACCATTAGAACACTGGAGTGATAGTTGCTTGAAATGGGCCTCTATACACCTATGTAGATATTGCACCAAAAACCAGACATTTGCAGCTAGAATAGTCATTTACCACATTAGCAATGTATAGAGTGTATTTCTTTAAAGTTAAGACTAGTTTAAAGTTATCTTCATTGAACAGTACAGTGCTTTTCCTTCAAAAATATGGACATTTCAATGTGATCCCAAACTTTTGAACGGTAGTGTATACCAAGTCCAGTTGCACTTGATTCAACTCCTTTGGATAACCATGACCTGGATGAATGAGAACATTCACAGACCCATTGAATTGAATACAGTTATTTATTAAAATTAAAAGAAAAAATATATAGACAGTTATTTTGTGGCGGCCCAGCAGGGATTCCTTCGTGGCCCGGTGCCGGTCCCCGGCCCATATTTTGAGAAAGGGGGCCATAGAGGAACCTAGAGAACTTTTCACATGCCCACACAGCTGCCAAACATTCCTTTTCTATTTGTGCATAGCGCACCTCTGTGTCCGTGAGGGTTTGTGAGCAATATGCTACTGGCTTTAACTGTCCATCGTGATCCTGTAGTAACCCCCCCCCCCCAGGCCGTGGCTACTAGCATCAGCACTGACTATTGTGGGCTTGGTGGTATCACAGAAGGCTAACACTGGTGCTTCTGAGATGAGCAGCTTCACCTTTCTGAAGGCCTTGTCTTGTACTGCAATCCAGACCCATGCCGTGTCACCTCTCAGTAGGTCGTTGAGTGGTTTTGTCACTTCCGATAGATGTGGAAGGTACCTGCCCAGGTAGTGGACCATCCCTAGCACCTGTCTGAGTTCTGTGGTGTTCCTTGGTGGCTCCAGCTGTGTGATGGCCTCGACCTTCGCTGTGTCTGGGTGGACCCCATCCTTGTCTACGATGTGTCCTAGGTAGCGGAGCTGTGTCTGGCGCAGGAGACATTTCTCGTTGTTGAGCTGTAATCCTGCCTCTTCGAGCATCTGGAGTGTGTTCTGAAGTCTTTGCTCGTGTTCCTCTGGCATGTTTGCATATACCAGGATGTCATCCATGAAGACGACGAGGCCTTCCTGGTACTGCAGGACCTTTGACATTTCTCGTTGGAATATTTCTAGAGCACTAGTAATACCGAATGGGACCCGATGGAAAAAGTACCTTCCAAACGGTGTGATGAAAGTAGTGAGCTTGGCGCTTTCTTCATCTAGTGGCAGTTGCCAGAAGCCACTGGCTGCATCTAAGAGTGAGAACACCTGTGCATTGGCTAGCTTTGGAAGAATGTCGTCCATGGTAGGTAGGACGTACTTCTCTCTTTTAACCACCTTGTTAAGTTGCTCGAGGTCAACACAGATTCTCACCTCTCCGTTCTTCTTTGGGACAGGAACCATGGCTGCACACCAAGGTGTTGGCTCTTGGATCTCCTCTATCACGCCACTTTTAACCATCCTGTCCAGCTCCTTTTTCACTTTAGGAAGCATGTGTACCGAGACACGCCGAGACGTATTGACACTATACGGCTCAGCATCTTCTTTCAGGCTTATCTTGATTGGCTCTATCTTCAAGAGACCTATCTGGGGTGGGCAAGCACTACTGAGCTCCTCTACTCTTCACTAAGCCCATGGCGACTGCTACGTTCCTGCCTAGCAGATTGTAAACATTTGACCCTGTTATCACATATACTGTAAACATAAACTGGCGGCCTTTTACTCTGGTTGTGACTGTGAACTGCCCTACACACATCAGTTTGCCTCCTGGGCTCACTAGGTTGGTCGTAGTATTCTGCAGTTGGGGTTTGTGTTTTAGGCTTTGAAAGGTGCTTTCAGATATGACAGTCGCGTCAGCTCCCATGTCTATTTTAAAGTTTACATTAGTCCCTTTTATTGGCAGCTTCACAGTCCATGCTTTGTCTGAGTCAGCTGTTTGGTTTATCTCTCCTAGAAAATGTCTCACTTCTACCTCCTCTTGCGGCGTAGTGACTAAATTGACCATACGGGTGAGACATACTGCAGCATAATGGCCTATCTTTCTACAGGTTCTACAGTCTACATTTCTGGCAGGACAAAAGTCTGCTTTTCCATGAGGTCTGCCACATCTGTTACACTTGTATCCATTTGTGTTACCTCTTGTTCCTTGTGCATTTGTAGCTCTTCTTTGTCCAGTCCTGTCGTAGCCTGCTGTTCTCCCTCTCTCACCACCACGGGGTGTGTATCTGCTGCTAGCCACTTCGTCTAGCTGTGTGCTACAGTTAGCTGCAGCTCCTTGCTCGCTAACATGACTCTTCACTTGCTCTGACTGCCTCACTAGCTCGACTGCTTTGTTTAGAGTCCAATCCGGCACCAACTGCAATTTCTCTGACAGCTCTCTGTCTAATATCCCTACGACCAGTCTGTCTCGGATATTCTCCTCCTTTACAGCTGCGAATGAACATGTGGATGCCAGCTCATGCAAACTCCTAATATACTCTTCTGCAGACTCACCCTGCCTTTGCATCTGCTGGTGAAACTTGGCGCGTTGGTGAATAACATTGACTTTGGGCACAAAATAATTTTCTAGTTTCTGTAACACCGTTTCATAATCATCTTCCTTTTCATCCGCTCCGAACGTGAACGTCTTGTAGACTTGTTCAGCCTCTTTGCCCAGCGAATATAGCAACGTACTGACTTGTGCCTCCCCTTCTTTCTTATGGAGCTCCGTTGCAGTCCTGTAACGTTGGAAGCGTTGGCGCCACTCCGGCCATTGTTCTGGGTGAGTGAAATCAAAGTTTTCTGGCGGTGAGAATTTCGCCATTTCGTCCGATTGTCTTCTGTGGCTATGGGTACGTAGACTTCTGACACCATGTATAGTAGGCTGCAGTATCACGAGGAGGCAAGATATAAGTTTACAGGTTTAACAGAGGACGACTGGTACATGAGTACACTACACTCAGATGCGCTGTCACTACACTGAATGCCCTCTAGCGGCAACATAGCATTTATAGGCCACTGTATTAATGCGAACAATAAAGTAGTCCCACAACACAGTCCGCTTCGGCCCCCACAGTAATGCATCTGTAGGTAGACGATCGGTATACCCTAGAGTAGACGATCCGTATACCCTTAGAGTTAGGGTTAGCGTTATTAATAGCATTACACGATTGTTATTATTAGTATTATACTATTAATGTGCCGTTGGCTACTACTACTACTACTACTACTACTACTGTCATGTGCATAAACGACAGGCAAGGCAGTCGCGATTAATAACGTGCTTTATTCAGCCATCTGCTTCCAATCCCCGACCCGGACAATCCCCAGAATGCCCCAGTACAGAACCGCGCTAAAACACATAGTTGCGTGCCCCTCCTCTTACGTACACAGCATGCTGGGCACTGTAGTTCTCATCACTACTACTACTACTACTACTACTACTACTACTACTACTACTACTACTACTACTACCACTACTACCACTTTGCCGCCAACGTGACAGTTTAAACACAGACAACAACCGTTCAAAGTAGGCTGGTGTCATGTACCGGTTTGGCATGTAAGGGCACCCGTATGTATGTGACGTCACCTGTTGATGTGGGGAGAAGCGGGAGGAATATTATTCGGGGGGTCTTGCAATACGGTGGAATAAAGCAAGCCACGTTAGGCATTGTGTAATAACGGTGTGCCTAATCATTTATAATTAAGACACCTAAATAAGCATATAGGTGGGAATAACGGATCAGAACAGCTGGAAGAACCCTTTCCGACTCCCGGGGTATACGGATCGTCTAGGGTATACGGATCGTCTACCTACAGCATCTACTGCAGACTCATCATATGAATAGGGCACAATAAACACAGCCCCGTGATGGCCTGGCAGCCGGTCCAGGGTGAAGCCCCGCCTGCCGCCCAGTGACTGCTGGGATATAGGCTTCAGCATCCCTGCAACCCCGAGAGCAAGATAAGCGGCTTGGATAATGAATGGATGGAAAACAAACACAGGCAATGCAGATATCAGGTTTCACACCCCACAGTGAGCTCATTTAAGCCTTTTATCACTTCTAATCACTGCAGTCTTGATAATAGCTTCCCCCCTTGGCTGCGCTGTGTGAAAGCCTACCAACACATGAGCTCCATTGTTTCTTAGAATGATGGGGCCAATGTTGCAATGAGCAAAGTCAAGTCAATTTTATTTGTATAGCCCAGTATCACAAATTACACAATGCTATAAATCTCCGATCTGTTGACATTCCAGGGAAAACCTGTACCGTTCGTTTTGCAGGACAGGACAGAACACGTATTTGTGTACCCACAAGCCAACACTTGATCAAATTCATACGTTTCCTTCTTTTGTCTCTCCCCAAACGCCCTCGATTAAAAACACGAGTTTGTTTCTCCTTTATGTCTTGGTTGAGTAACTTCCTCAGTAAAGGGAAGTCTGCAGATTGTTTTTACAAATCTCAGGCATCCTTGGATGTTAAAAAAAATAAAATAGAAAAATAAAATAAAACCACTAAAAAGGAAAGAGAACTTCAACAGATGAAACGCCCCAACACAACCCTGAGGTCTCAGCAATGATCTACCCGTCAATGTGAAAGTAAACGGGTAGTTTGAGGGCACTAGCACGTTGCTGTGATCGCTAACTTTCACCTCTCTCGAAACTCAAATAAAGGAAGCTGTCCTTGGTGCAAAATTATATGAAACCACCACAGTAAGTAAGAGAAGGAGACGTCCAGACACGTACATATTGGAGACCCATTAGGCTGGGTGGACTCTGTGTCTCAGACCAGAAAAAAATTGAAGTTGAAATCTGATCTATGTATGACACCTCTTTTACTGAGAAATGAGAGAGAGAGAGAGAGAGAGAGAGAGAGAGAGAGAGAGAGAGAGAGAGAGAGAGAGAGAGAGAGAGAGAGAGAGAGAGAGAGAGAGAGAGAGAGAGAGAGAGAGAGACGGGAAGGAAGGAGGGACAGAGGAAGGATGGATCAGGGGAAAATGAGAAACGGAGACAGATGTTATAAACATAATTTCGCTGGATCGAATTTTTGAGTGACATCACTTGAAGTCGTCTGCCCTTTAAAAGAGTGAGCAGAAGGAGCCTAGTGGGGCTGTGTGAACTGGGAGGCTTTAGCCAAGCATCTGGACGGGACGCTGTTCATCTCGATTTATACTCAAAATGACAACCCAGCCAACAAGGTAATTTAGTTCTCTTATTTGTTTTGTGTTTCACTCTTGTGTGTTTTGGGATGCAACTTTATTGCAAAAACAAAAAAAATATATGCAAAACAATCACAATCCACATCAGCTCGATAACTTGTACATATGTTTGTTAATTATTAGTGCTGTCTTTCCCATACTACACTCGTAGTTTAGGTTTAGGTTTCCATGCATTTGTACGCACATTGAGATACAATTTTCAGGAGAGAGTAGCATGCATGCTATACAGAGTGCGTCAGAGCTGGATGTTGCAACTGATAAATATGGTGATACTGAATCCAACCACAGATACAATACATGTTGAAGGTGTGCCATGTAAGATTGTTCACCATGGGGGGCACTGAAATCCTCTCACTAGGTCTAGAGATATGGTGGAAAGATGGACATTATTCATTACACCTTTCGATGTTTTTGGTTCAAGTATTTTCTCTGGGTCACAACGGACCACATCCCCTGTAGCTTAATGACATTTGACCCCTTGTAAATCTGCCTCTATTTGCTCACTTATAGGACCTTTTGTTCGGATTTAAACACGGATCAGTTGTCAGCTCCAAAAGGAAGAAACTCGCTGGTGAAAATCGTATATGAATGACAGAGCACATCGTGTGCATAAAAGATGCACGCTCATATTAAGAGCTCAACGGCTGGCTAGCAGACACACAGGCTACCTACCACATGGTTGCAAACACACTGCCGGATAATTGACCGCAGCTGCCTCATGAACAGCCACACAGCCACAGGAAAAAAAAAAACAAAAAAACTGCATGGCTCACATCCGTTTTACATCGTCACCACTGTATTCAAATACAGAAGGAGGAAGCAGGCAGGTCGCTGTGAGTTTAAAGATGAATCACATTTGCTGCGACTAACGAGCAGATACGGCAGACCAAGTCACACCCAACACTTTTATCAATGGATAATTCAGCATCAACACACAAAACTCAGGTTAAACCACCAGAGTCGCCATAGGTAAATTCAACAAAAGTGATAATCTTGTGTCCGGGTGGCGTGGCGGGCTATTCTGTTGCCTACCAACACGGGGATCGCCGGTTCGAATCCCTGTGTTACGTCCGGCTTGGTCAGGCGTCCATACAAACATAACTGGCCGTGTCTGCTGGTGGGAAGCAGGGTGTGGATAGGTGTCTTCGTCGCCTGGTCGCTGCACTAGCGCCTCCTCTGGTCGGTCGGGGCACCTGTTCAAGGGGAGGGGAACTGGGGGGAATAGCGTGATCCTCCCACGCGCTACGTCCCCCTGGTGACACGCCTCACTGTCAGGTGAAAAGAAAAGAAGCGGCTGGCGACTCCACATGTATCGGAGGAGGCATGTGGTAGTCTGCAGCCCTCCCCGGATCGGCAGAGGGGGTGGAGCAGCAACCGGGACAGCTCGGAAGGGTGGGGTAATTGGCCGCATACAATTGGGGAGAAGAAGGGGGGGGTGTTAATCTTCAGAATTGTAGCTTGAAGGATTTGTAAGGCGAATCTTTTTGTGCAATTTTTATAATAACCGAGCTGTAACATGCTTAGCTAATGTAGCAGAATTGTGGTTAGTGTATAGATCCTGTACCTTAAGTCGTTTATCCAATGAGCAATGAACCCCTTTATCTTAAGTTAAATGGAAAATTCGCCGATTTTCAACCTTACCCTGCCTATCTGCGACAGGGATAGCACATGAAAAAAACAAGCCAGCAGTTGTTCCTGCATCTCTGCTGCAGTAGTGAAAGTTTTTTTTCCACCCACCAAGTAAGTGATGTATAATGACGTCATTTGGTGGCTGGAAAAACTAAGCCTAGCAGGGTTTCTAATACTCTAATACGCTGTTAAAACCCCCCGCAAAAAAAGAGAAAAAAAACAAACGAAAAATATAAAAACACACACATCCTCGTTCTCGTGACTAAGCAACATTTCAGACGGTGTAAATGACGTCCCACAACACTAGTGCAGAGGATTTTATAGTTGACATTACAGAAGCTAGCGTGCAGCAATGCATTCTGGTATGTGGAGGAGCTGTGGGAAAGAACACTGATTTCTCAGTCAATATAGTAGTACACAGTGAGGACTTTATTGCCTCAGTCCACTACATCACTCATCAGTACTGATTGCACAAACATATAATTATCGGTGAAATTTCCCTTTCGTTTTCCCCAGTCAAGGTTGGGCATAACATGAAAGTCACTTGTGTACAGATGTCATATTTATCAACAATTATGTGTGAATTGTTTAACTCAAAAAAATTATGTGATCAGCATTGATAAAGATTGTTGAAGTAGTTTCCGGTGTTCTTCTTACTGTAACTTGTTGTTTGTCAGTGGTGCCAACTGATAAAGCTCAGAAAATAAGAACTGAACATATTCTTTCTTCAGAGTTTTATTTACCTATCAATATCTTCCCACAGCTCTCTGGTGGATCTCACCACCACAGCTGTCTATGGGGACCAAAAAAGCATCAATTACAGTGAGTGTCCTCATAATGATGTTTGGAATTCCCTCCAAACCATGCAGCCTGCCTACATACTGACCATCTGTGTGCTGGGAATTCTGGGAAATGTGTTTGTCCTGTTGGTTTTCTGCATCCACAAGAAAGCCTGCACAGTGGCAGAGATCTACCTGGGCAACCTGGCAGCTGCTGACCTTCTCCTGGTGTCCTGTTTGCCTTTCTGGGCTGCCAATGTAGCCAATGGATTTGAATGGCCCTTTGGCCTACTGTTATGCCGACTAGTCAACCTGGGCATCAAAATGAATGCTTACTCCAGTATCTACTTCCTGGTACTGGTCAGTTTAGATCGCTATGTGGCGCTGGTACACACCATGTCCCATGGGAGAATGCGTAGGCCGAAATTTGCCAAACTGGGCTGTCTACTGGTGTGGGGCTTTGGCCTTCTTCTGGGAGTTCCTACCCTCATCTTCAGGGATGTGAAGTACTTCCCAAAATTGAATGTTACTGCCTGCTACCTTAACTACCCAAATACTGTTGTAGAACTAAGCTGTGATGGGATGTTGGTCTTCCTAAGCTTCGTCGTTCCCGTGTCCATTATCTCTTACTGCACCTTTAATATCATCAGGGCCCTGAAGAACCAAGCAGTAGAACGGTTCAATGCTGAAAACACAGAGAGAAGGGCAACCCTGCTGGTGCTTGCGGTGCTTCTAGCCTTCCTGATCTGCTGGGTGCCCTTTCACCTGTTTACCACCCTGGATGTGCTTGTAAGAGCAGACTTACTGATAGGGTGCGACATCAGTGATGTCATTGACATCTGTCACCAGATCTTCAGCTACCTGGCCTTCTTTAATAGTGTACTCAACCCCATCCTCTACGTAATTGTGGGGAAAAACTTCCGCAAAAAGGTGAGGGAACTGTTCGAGCAGCATGGCAGGAGGAGTTCAAGTGTCACTGGGTTTACACGCTCGCAGATTTCCTCTACACTCAAGACCCTGGCATGAGCAATTACAGTATTGACAAACAAAAATCACTCCTGCAACAGCTCCTTTAGATGATGTCTGATGATAACCAACAGAACAAGTTTTTCATTGCAATGGTTTGTATCAACTAAATTATAAGCCCAATTTAATTTCTGATTTGGAGATAGCCCTAAGCATGAAGAATGGGGCAAAATCCTTTGCTCAAATCTGTCGCTCAAGTCATTTTACGCTGTCTAGCTTTCAGGAGGCAACTCCCCCCTTTACAATGTTTAAAACTGAACTGTGTAGTGCCCTGCATTTTATGTAAAGTTGTTAATGTAAATAGCATTTACCTATCCAGTACAAGATTATTACTCAAAATGTATATAATACCACAAAACACTTTTGTTTACTTCAGAATATTATCCTGGAAATAAAAGCACAAATAGTACGCTTGTTTGTCTTATTGAATCCTGTTGTGTTGAATATTACGTTGTCTGAAAATCAGAAATGAAGAGAGCCCCAGACAATGGCAAACTAACTGTTTTCTGGCATATCTGAGTCAACGTCTGTTCATATGGCTGAAAACCAAGACTCTTTTAGAGAGTTTCCAGTGGTGACAAAACGTTGTGTTCCTTTGTGTGGACTGCATGTAAAGCAGTTTTCTTATTATGCATCCTTCCACCATGGACATTTACTGGCCAGACATTGAGTCACTGCAGACTGTGGTTCGAGCACACTCCCATTTGTCCCCAAAATGAAGGCTTACCACGCCAAACAGGAAATCATTGTCGAGAGTCAGACCTTACCATTGGGCGGGGGTAGGAAATTGTTGTGGAACAAAAAAAACAACAAAAAAAAAACATTCAAGTCAAGTCAAGAGCAACAGAGGAGGGATCTCTCTCCCAAGACGGACAACGTGCAATGGATGTTGTGTTTACACAATTCAGGCAGAGAAAAGTAAACTTAAAAGGGTAAATATTATGCCAACTACAAATGGAGCAACTCCCTGTCTCATTTAATTTTCTCTCTCTACCGTACCCATGCTGTGTTTTCATATCAAGAATGTGCTCTTGCACATGAATTAGTTGTTTTCTATACTGGGCAGTTGTGTGTGTGTGTGTGTGTGTGTGTGTGTGTGTGTGTGTGTGTGTGTGTGTGTGTGTGTGTGTGTGTGTGTGTATGTGCACATATCTACATGGTTGTGTTTGTTCATGGGTTCATGCATGTTAGCCAAGAGTTTCTCACATCATCCACGTAGAGACGAGGAGCCATCTGTTGCTATGACCCCCTTTTCTGATAAAAGCATGTGCGGCCACTGGCCTTCTTGGCGATAACAACATTTAGCCTTTCCCTTCTCCCATCACAATCCATTAAATCCACTTCCTCTTTTTCCTTTCAGTTCAAATCATGACATGAATGTAGCAGCACACATGCACTCGGCACTGTTGACACAATTAAAAGGTTTTATAAAGTGAAGGGCTAAACAGACACACACACACACACACTCACACACATACATCCTTTCTGTCCTTTGTTCACTCCTATTATCTCTTGCACTGTCACTCTCCTTCTCCTTCTGTCTCTCTTGCTGTACAACAAGATCTCACATAATGATATTTAACTTGTCGGCTGAAGATGTCTGTAATCACACAGATGCCTGGGACTGGGTCTACACCATGCAGCCTGCATACATGTCCATTATCTGTCTTCTCGGAGTGATAGGAAACGCCTTCGTGCTGCTTGTTCTCTGCCTCAAGAGACGACACAGCACCATCGCCGACATCTACCTGAGTAATTTGGCAGCTGCTGACCTTCTCATGGTCTCCTGCCTGCCGTTCTGGGTGGCAACGGTGAACCACAAGTTCCACTGGACATTTGGGGAGCCCATGTGCCAGCTCGTCAGCACTGTCATCGGGATGAATTATTACTGCAGCATGCTGTTCCTCATGCTAGTGAGTGTGGACAGGTACTTGGCTTTAACCAGGCCGCTGTCCCATAGCAGGGGGAGACGGGCAGCCTGGGCCCGCGGGATCTGCCTCGGGATCTGGGTTATTGGGGTCCTGCTCAGCCTCCCTGGCCTCCTCTTCCGCTCTGTCCATTTCCTCTCTCACCTGGGGGTGGACGCGTGCTACATTGTCTATCCTCACGATGGCTGGAGGCTGCGCTACAACCTGACGGTCAATGTAATAGGCTTCCTCATCCCTGTTCCCATCACATCATTCTGCAGCTACCACATCATCAAAGTCCTTCAGGACAGCCAGGCAGTGAGAAGAAGCAGGGGAGGGGGGACAGCAGCAAGGAGGGAGAGGAAGGCAGCCTACTTGGTTCTTGTTGTTCTGGCAGTCTTTGTTCTCAGCTGGCTGCCCTACCAGATTCTCATCTTCCTGGATACCCTGGATTATTATCAGGTCATTTCTGGGTGCACGTGGGTTTATGTGCTGGACATTGGCAATCAGTTGGCAACTTACCTTGGCTACAGCAACAGTTCACTGAATCCTTTCCTGTACGTGATTGTGGGGAAACACTTTAAGCAGCGAGCCAGTGAAGTATTTAAACCAATGGTGTGCAGTAGAAAATGGGGCGAGTCTAGTCATACGTGCGGTAATCTCAACTCAACCACTAAATACACTGACCGTAAACTAAATATACTGACCGTAACCAAGGTGTGATCTTACCCCATCTTACTAGTTTTTTTTAACCATAATTAATACATTCTGTTCTAAATAGACATGTATTTGTGTTTGAAGGGATTGTGTTTGTGTTATAATTGTAGTACCCGTTTAAAAAGAAATACAGTTTAAAATAACAGCGCCGTATCTGTTTTGGGCATTAACCATTGTATTTGTCAAAATGATTAAATGTTGCTTAAATCAGAATAAAACCAAACTTCAGAGAAATGTAACCCAAGTATAAAATAGTCCACCACTGTTTGTTTTCTTACGGTAACAGATGGTCCTTTACCAATAGCCACGTCATTTATGAAGCATAAGGTCAGCAAATGGAATGGATCATTATTTGAATTGTTTATGAGATGAATTGCAGCGCACCACTTGAGCATGTCGCGCATTTGAGAGGACAAACCACAAGCCTCTCTTCTAAAGAACTCCAATTTACGAATGCACTTCTAAATGTGCTGGCAGCTGAACGAGGCGTTTGATTGCATTGGAAAATGGCTTGTTTTTGTTGTTTGGTTTGAGGTCATGTCAGGTTTACTATCGATGCCTCACAGCTAATGTTATGGGGAGCATCTAAAGTGCTTCCTGACTGCTCAGCATGTTCCACCAAATCTAAATAGTTGCATAACACAATGCAATTTCTACTTTATATATTTTATATTTTTATTATATTTGTTTATTTATTATTTTATTAATATATTACATTTTTATTTTTGGACAGCCGCGGGGTTCAAACCCAGGACCTTCTTGCTGTGAAGGAACAGCGCTGACCACCGCGTCACCATGCCACCCAATACACAATACATACAATAATACACAATGGCATACTGCATCTACATGCATATCAAACTTGGTTTAATTTTCATTATGCAAGGCTGACACTGAAGACGGAGGAGTCTAGTCTAGTGTATAGTGTTTATACAGAGAGAGAAAGAGAGACACAAAACAGCAGGACATTGGATGATAGCCCTTGACTGTTTTTCCTTTCTCGTGTTTTCAAAGGCCCTGTGATGGCCTGGTGGGGCCCTGTGATGGCCTGGCGGCCGGTCCAGGGTGTCTCCCCGCCTGCTGTCCAATGACTGCTGGGATAGGCTCCAGCATCCCCGTGACCCTGAGAGCAGGATAAGCGGTTTGGATAATGGAATGGAATGGAAAAACAGAATGGAGTATTTTCTATTTTTATATATACTTATAGTATATGCTTTAGGGTGGCACGGTGGCGCAGTGGTTAGCGCGGTCGCCTCACAGCAAGGTCCTGGGTTCGGGCCCCGAGTATAGTCCAACCTCAGGGGTCGTCCCGGGTCGTCCTCTCTGTGGAGTTTGCATGTTCTCCCCGTGTCTGCGTGGGTTTCCTCCAGGTGCTCCAGTTTCCTCCCACAGTCCAAAGACCTGTAGGTCAGGTGAATTGGCCATACTAACTTATATGAGATGTGTGTGTGTGTTTTGGCCTGATGGACCAGCAGCCTGTCCAGGGTGTCTCCCCGCCTGCCGCCCAGTGACTGCTGGGATAGGCTCCAGCATCCCTGTGACCCTGAGTAGGATAAGCGGTTTGGATAATGGATGGATGGATTATATATGCTTTATATATAGTTTTATACCCCTGGGCGGGAATAGGTCAGTTACATTCATTGTTGTGTATTTTTACAGCCTCTCTTTTTTTTAATAGTTTTTACTGATTACCGATAAATTTATAATTAACAATATGGTGTTAGTCACGAAAGCTATTTTCAGCTGCTAACTAGAAAAAATCTGCTCAGTTACAGGCAGCATTAACATCATTTCAGGCCACAAAGAGTTGAAAATATGAAACAAATATATTTAAAAATGTAAAGAAATGCATATAAATAAAGTCGAAATGAATGTTCTCCTGTTTATTTCGGATCAGATTTTCTCACAAAAATGCCACTTGCACCCACAAATGGAAAAACTACCAAAATACACCACAAAAAAGTTCTTATCCAAACCCCCCCCCCTTAATGTACAGGGATGTAAAGTGCATTGGTGGAGACATTGGAGGAAATGAGTTTGCATCATTTTGAGAGCGGTTTGTTTGTTTTTGCAATTTCGTCGACGTTATCTAACAGTGATGATTTATAAGTAATGATGTTTCTCTACCATATTTTTCAACTAGTTCTTGCAATGAAAATAGATTATTATTTTCAAAAAATTGATGTGAATGTATGACGCAAGTTTCCATTTAGTTCCCACTAGAGGTGATTTGTTTGCAGTGAAATCCAGATTGTAGCAGTTGGGTGTCTGTGCGCTAGGGGATGACATTGTGAAGTTCTGCATTTTGTTGACTCTCCATAATGCTGTCAGGGCTGTGGCAATTCTGGTGTTCTTGAAGCAGATGTGCTTTTTAGTAGTGCCACTGAGGAAAAGCAGGTCTTTGATTGCAACGCATTTCTTGACAATTTGGTTTGCCATCAGTATCAAGTGATGATGGGTGTTACGTTCCCCGTTAAAGGTCCAGAGGAAGTAAAGAAAATAAAAGTGTCCCGGGGGCCAATAAGAAAGGTGGGAGGCAGAACCAGGTGTAAAAACAGACAGATTTATTAACCAAAATTAAACCCAAGTCAATATTTACAATAAAAAGGGCAACAAAATAAGCTGGCTCTTAACTAACCAGGCTTGGATAACAAAACAAACTCAGATCAGACCAAAAAGAAAGAAACAAAAACACTAACACAGGTTTCACCCTCCTTCTCAAGGAGTATAGCGTACTGACAAAAGAGCTCGCTCTCTGGTTGACAACAATGGCCCACTGGCCGTCTCTCTCTCACTCTGGCTGACAACAATGCTGGCCCATTGGCACCGTGGGGGGGGGGGGGTCTCTCTCCCAGGTATATACCCAGCTGATGAGGAATTGGTATCACCTGGGCTCAACCAGCAGCTCCACAGGAGGCGGGGCATTACCTGGAGAGGGAAAATTACACAGACACCCAACACACGGCACTAGGGCCGTAACAATGGGTTGCATGGAGCCATTTAACGAGATATTGCAGGTGGTTAGCTGCCAAGTCTTGATACAGGAAGTTGATACAGGAAGTTGGGTGCTTCCAAGTCTCCGTGGTCTTTTCATTTTTGAGCTGTAGATAATTTTATTCCAAGTTTAGAGCTATGATGTAAGTGAGAACCAACATCCCTCCCCCTTTTTTCTCCCCAACTGAATTTGGCAAATTACCACACTCTTCCGAGCGCTCCCACTTGCTGCTCCACCCCCTCTGCCGATCCAGGGAGGGCTGCAGATTACCACGTGCCTCATCTGATAGTGGAGTCGCCAGCCGCTTCTTTTCACCGGACAGTGAGGAGTTTCACCAGGGGGGCGTAGCATGTGGGAGGATCACGCTATTCCCCCCCCCCCCACAGTTCCCCCTCCTCCCTGAACAGGCGCCCCGACCAACCAGAGGAGGTACCAGAGGAGTACAGCAACCAGGACACATACCCACGTCTGGCTCCGCCCCCCGCAGACACGGCCAATTGTGTCTGTAAGAACGCCCGACCAAGCCGGAGGTTACACGGGGATTCGAACCGGCGATCGCCGTGTTGGTAGGCAACGGACTAGACGCTACCCGGACACCCAGAACCAACATTTTTTAAGGGGGGGTCAGATAAGATGATGAGAAATCAGTTACGAATATGTCTGAATTACCTATTATGGACAAAGTATTCAGAGAATTGGAAAATTATTACTGTGGCTTTGGTGATAAACGTTTCTTTTTTTTCCTGTTGAAACAAATAGTTATTTTTGTTGACAGAGCCCACATCGCTGTGCAAGTCAGTTGAACATCAGCCTTAGGCTTATATTAGACTGCACAGATGATAAAGGCAGACCTCCAAATATCAGGGCATAGAAACGCTTCATCCAAATAAGAGCACTCTAGGTGGGGACACATAAATTTCTTAACCCGGTAAGGCACACACCAGTGGGCATTATGCAACATCCTGAAGTCCAATGTGGCTCAAGACCTTTACTGTATGTCACACTTTCTCTCTCCATATGACTTCCTTCTCTTTCAGCTTCCTGTACTAAAAAGGCCTTACATGGACCCAAAAAAAGTAACCTTTAAAGAGCATTGTCTCTATATGCATGCTATTTAATCTTCACTGTTTTATTATTCAGTGTGTCTATGTATATGTCAGTATGACATAAAATGCACCCATATTGCATTTAGTAGCAAAGGGCTATCACCTTTTCTTTCCAGAGTGTTCCACCACTAATGCATTTTCTTGTTTTGATATGGTAGGCCCTGGATTTCAAACATCATTTGTCTCTGGCATGTATCCAGCTCCGGCCTTTTCATAAACAAGTTGATATATTGAACCTCTCGAGTTAGGGGTGTGGAGGAACGAGGACTCTCCACATAAACACCAATTCTCTAGTGTACAGCTCCTTAATAGTTGCCTGCACCTACTCCCTACCAGACGAAAAAGGTTCATATGCATGTATTTTGACTGTATTTCACGACTGATTTTTACCATCTTAACATAAAAGAGCAGGCTTTTACTTATAAGGTAAGACATTTTTAATTCTGTTTAATTCCATTTACCTCCTCGATAACTTTTTGGGGAAGTATATTTGACGAAACATGTTAAGGCCACAAAAAGCAACACGGTCTTGTTAAAAATGATCAAACTGAACAGGGCAATTGGCTTAAAAATACATTTATTCAGTTAACACATCTGTCAATTTTATCTTCTACATGAAAGTTAAGCGTTAAAAATATAAAGGGAATAATAGTATTGTAACATATAGAACAATAAGCAAGAATCATTTGACAAATATTTTAGTTGCCATGTCATAATTTATTAAATAAAAGATAATAACTTACAATGCCTGCTTTAACTGAGCAAAATCGTTTTATCTCTATCTTCTTGGCAGAAGTAAAGCTGCCTTCTAGTCTAAAGAAAACATTAATAAGGATGTGCTGTGAGGCACGTAAGGTTCACTACATCATTCTGTTGTGCATTATATTCACTTTGTTTAGACCATGGAGCCAACGAAGCTTGTAATGACGACAACACTCTGGTCTGAAAACAACAGTGCCTCCTTTTCATCTAGCCCGACCGAGTCTCCAGCCTCCACAGAATGGGACCTCATCACGGCAGCTATCCCCCCATACATCTTTACCCTGTGCGTATTCGGCATTCTGGGTAACGGCTTTGTCCTGCTAGTTTTCTTAATCCATAGGGATCGTTTGACCACACCAGAGATATACCTGAGCAACTTAGCACTGGCTGACTTCATGCTCCTAGTCTGCCTTCCTTTTTGGGCAATGTATATCTACAACCACTTCAGCTGGTCCTATGGGGACGCCCTGTGCAAGCTAGTCAACTCTTCCGTCATTGTCAATTTCTACACCAGTATCTACATACTGGCGATGATTAGCATTGACCGCTACCTCGCTCTAGTGAAGACTATGAAGGCCTTGTGGCTGCGACGAACACTTTACACCAAAGTAATCTGTGTGATCTTGTGGTTCTTTGGGCTTTTAATGAGCCTGCCAACCATGGTTCATAGAAAGGTGAAGTTCTTTGAGGACCACAAGACACTGTCCTGTATTCTTGACTATGATTGCTCATGGAAGTTGACCCATCAGATTTCAATGAATGTGGCAGGCTTTGTTTTACCTGTTCTGGTCATTGCTTTCTGTAGTGGCAACATAATCAGGACCCTGAGGAAGAGGAGTAAAAGTATTTATTCTCAAGAGGCCACAGACAGGAAGGCCATAGCTTTGGTGTATGCTGTGACGCTACTGTTTATACTGTGTTGGAGCCCATTTCAAATATTTACCTTCCTTGACACACTCTGCGATTTGAATCTACTGGATGAAAAGCGGTGGTCCCACACCCTGGATATGGGACACCAGGTGTCGGTTTATGTGGCATTCCTCAACAGTGCCCTCAACCCGGTGCTGTATGTGTTCTCTGGGCAGTATTTCAGGAGGAAAGTTAACACCATCTACAGGAGTGCCAGGTACCGTCGGCGGGGATCAGACATGAACACATACCAGCGTTCCGTCATATCGACCTTCGTCAACAGAACAGAGCAAATCAAGCCTGTGGCCCTCTCCAACAGCAGAGGATCCAATGGGAATATGCTTCATGACACTCTTCCGGGCTGACTTCATTGTGCGTTTGATTTTGTTTAATTTTTTAATTTGTCTTTATTGTTTTGTTGGCTACCTTTCAAGGCGAATTTGCTAAATGTGCTTCAATTCATCGACTCTAGCAATAGTTTGTAGTGCACAGTTTTTGGATAAGGTGCTTAAGTTTGAGTCACAATATATGTATATGGAATATCATAATTATACTATCCTTTTTTTGAGCATCTTTCTTTAGACAGAAAAGGGAAACACACATTGTTTTGATAATATTATTACATTGAATAAAGATTAAACTGCCCTGGATTTTATTGTAGCCACACTTGCAGAAATAATGGATTAATGAATTCAAAGTGAGATGACGAGAGTAATCTCTGAAAGAGGTGGAAACAGGCCATGTGTACCTGTATTGGGAAAGATGTGCTTGTGTAAATGTATGTGTTTGCAGGTGTGTGGTCACATTACTGACAGCTGATAAGGAAATGTGTTATTTCCATGTCCTGCTCTCTTATCTCTATCCATGTATAATTGAGATCCTAATGTTTTTCATACAGCTATCTTTGGATTCCATACTGTGCTGTGAGAATGCCCTCCCACGCACAGTGTGCACATTTGCATATGTAAATTAATCCCTGTATTTTTGATGTTTTGCAAGGTATTCAAAGTCATGAGTGCCTTCGGCCACACTAGGTCATGCCAGTTTCTCATATTGTATGAACATACTTAGTGCGTACAGCACACACATTTTGAGGAGCAGCTTTTGTCTGTCTTTCATGATGAAAATGCTTCAAATGTTTTTTCCCCCCATATGGTTTTATAGACAGTTTGAATTTAGGGGCAAATAGACTCATATATTCATTTTTGATGTTTTTTTTTGCAGTATTACACGTAAGGAGACTTCTATATAAGTGGGGGTGTCTACCTTTGTCAAAGTATTAGTCTGTCTGGGGACCCTGCCTCTATTCTATGCTGTTCTAAAATGAATCATTTAAATGGACAAAATAAAAGCTACCCTGAATTTGAGCGTAAGTGCTGAGAATACAATGTCCAGTTCATGTCTGACGTGATGTAAATTGTCAACTGTTTGGTCGGCCACATGTGCATCAGTGACATCTGGCGCCCAGCAGTCTGCTGTCGGAATCTAATAACCTGAACCATTACAGGTAATTACCCCAACAGAATTTACCATGATGGCTTGTTTAGCCAGTTACAACCTGATGTAGGCCTTTACTGTGTGACCTGTATAGCATATTGAATCTGTTGAAATGCGCCCGTGTACTCTGTATATAAAGTTAGACCTCAGCACAGCAGCATAAAAAAAAAAGTTTTTAAAAAAAACTTTCTCTAAAGGAAGGGGAAATGAGCGGAAAACTCCAGAAAAAGGTGTTTCCTTTAGTCTCGTCTAGGTTCTGGGCAAACACTTAGCCACCTGTTTTTTGTCACAGTACATTTACTCATCAGGCAGATGCGTTTCTCTGAAGTGATTCACAAGAGACTCATCAATTAGCAAATAAACTTGAATGGTACCGACCAGCGTCACGGACCACAAAATAACAATCGTCTCATGTCAAACATGCCCTAGGTCATCGAGGGGCAGAGAGCAGGAGAATGGGAATACAAAGTAGATTAACACCGACACATATCAGTATAGCAGACATATAATCGCCATAAGACCATAAAGTATTGAATGCAAGTAAACGAGGGGCACAGTAGAAGACATTGGTGATGTTGGTGTCTAAATAAGAAGAGTGTGACGTCGTACAGTTGACGCCAATAATAGTGTTGAGATGATTCATATTAGCTGGAAAGTTCCACTAGGAAGTGTGTCAACCTTGCTTAGAGACCTTTTGGGGAAAGTTGGCAATGTTTTGAGGCCTTTCTGGAAGGAAATGAGGGACACAGCAGCTGCGCTGGCCAGCTTGACCTACGAAGGACAGCAGGTCAACTGTGTCCACCCTGGTAGAAATGAATTTATATCACTTGTATTTATTTATTCAATACAGAGAGTAGAGTGAATAAATGAAATTGCTCCTCTTTTGTGTTTATCCTTGCTTTAAGCTAAAATCCTGAACATTTAAAATCTAATAGATCTCCTTCTTGAAACGCTTTTATCGCTGTCTTGCTCACGATAATTGCTAATTCACAACAAAAAAAAATCAAAATTACAAATGTATTTGATGCTCATGTTAAACGGTTTTTTTTGTGGATTTTATTGCACCCGTCCAATTACTCCACCCTTCTTCCGATCCGGGGGAGGACTGTAGACTACCAGATGTCTCCTCTGGTACATGTGGAGTCACCTGCCGCTGCTTTTCACCTGACAGTGAGGAGTTTCGCCAGGGGGATGTAGCGTGTGGGAGGATCACACTATCCCCCCCCCCCGAACTGGCGCCCCGACCGGCTTCCCACCCACAGACACGGCCAATTGTGTCTGTGGGGATGCCTGACCAAGCCGGAGGTAACACGGGGATTCGAACTGGCGATTCCCGTGACGGTAGGCAACGGATCACATTAAACTCATTTTAATGGATGCTGGACAGTAGTCGGTAAAAGTGAGACAGCATGATGCTTTACGCCTCACTAAGAAAAGTAGAGGCTATAGTTTAAAGAAGGGGAGCTGTTGTGGCTAAAAAAACAAGCGTGACAAATACTACAACATAAAATCGCCAAAACGTTGGTTCTACCATTTTTATTATTATTTTGCAGCAGTGGGGAAGGTGCTGACACAACAGCACTAGCAACTCTGGTTCATTTCGAATGGACCTCTGGGATTATGAGGGGTTTTAACACAAACGGGACTACCTGTATCGTCACATAGGTGTCAGAAACTTGCAAAATAGCTGTGCAAAAGGACACTGTTTGTGGTATTTGTTTCAAAGTCAACAGAAGGGCCAAAACTGTGGGGTAATGTGGCGTATGGAGCAGACTGTACCCGCCTCTTTATCTCATGTGAGGCAGTCCTGCCACATGTTCATCTACTGACCTCAAAAGCAACACTCCACCGTTAGGTCAGAGAAATCGTTGTAAGGGACTACTGCTGGACATTACGTCCAATCCTAAACCTTCTAAAGTGAAAACTTGTGCTATGGCGCTGATATGGAAAATGTGCGATTTGTGAAATGCAGGGGTGTGACTATCTGAACAGAGCTGTTGAAAACTGTTGAGAGTTTTGAAAGTATTGTAACGTGCATGGATAAGTAGACACGTTGGCCCTTAGCTAACGGTTCGGACCCTTTAGTCGAGCGGTCAGCGATGTCTCCCGCAGTGCGAGCGATATGGGTTCGCGTCCCGGCCGCGGTCGTTCCTGTGTTGCCCTCCGAATTCACTGCAGTATGTTTAAGTAAACATATCCAAATCAGATTTATTGGCCATGTAAGTTTGCACACACATAGAATTTGACTCCAGTTTCGGGGCTTTGTCAGTGTATTTAACGTAGAATAACTGAGGCAAATTTGTAATTTGTGATATTGGGCTATACAAATAAAATTGACTTGATTTAACAACACTACAACACAACAATCTTCAGATATATACACACACAAGGACTGACTTACGTATGCAGGGGAAATAAGAGGTGATAAAGTGCAATGGTGCAGAGAATATATCAGAGATGCTGAAATAGATGTTAGCAGGTTACCTGCATACATGCCTGAAGTAGATAAATGTGACAGAGCGTACCAGTTTTTTATATACTGCACAATATACAGTCTATATAAAATGGCTGGATTTATTTGACAATATTAAGCGTTCATTTGAATGACAGCCCGTGGGAAGAAACTGTTTTATATTTGTCTCATGGTGCCAAGTCGATATGCAAAGTTTCGGCTGTCATTTCATCTTCATCTTTAAAAGCCAAAATGCAGTGCTACAATTTTTTACACAGTTTTTTTCTGGTTCCACGAAGCCTATTTGAATGGGAAGCATTTGCATGTAGTGTGCCTTCATCAACATGATGTTGTGTTACTGGATCACACCATTTAGTACGTAGATTCACCTCCCATCTCTCCTTTGTCCCGGTCATCCAAACTGACTACCAAGGGACGATGGATTTTAATACATCTCTCAGCCAAGCAAATGGGAATTTATCAAATTCATGTGCACGAGAAGACTTTGCAGGAAAAGACTCGGTGGATCAGCACATGTACCCAACTGCCTATTCTCTCTTCTTTATTGTGGGATTCCCAGCTAATTGTCTGTCTCTGTATGTGGCCTGTGTGCTGATGAGGAAAGGGAATAACCTTGCAGTGTACTTGGTCAACCTGTCCATCTCTGACTTGCTCTACACCATCTCCCTGCCAGTGTGGATGGAGTTGGCTCTGCATCGGCCTGTAGGCGATGTTGTCTGCAGCTCAGTGGCTGTTATTATGTATAACAGCTTTTACGTCGGCTCCGGCCTCCTGTGTTGCATCTCGTGCGATCGCTACCTCGCGGTGGTCTACCCTCTGCGTTTTAACCGGGTCAGAGAGACGCGGACTGCAGTAATAGTGAGTATGGTTGTGTGGTGTGTGGAGATGGTCGTCCACATTATTTTGCTTTACCACACGGGGGAGCTGCAAGATTTCTCTTCAAGACGCATGTGTGAGGAGAAAACGCCCATGACCCAGGCTTATGCCAACAAGGCCCTCATACGGGTCGTCTTTGGTTTTTTAGTCCCTTTAATCATCATGACTTTCTGCTTCCAGCAGATCATGCAGTCCCTCGGACAAAGCCTCTCCATCCTGGCTGTGGAGCGCAGGAAAGTCAGACTGCTGCTGATGCTCCTGCTTGTCACCTACCTGCTGGCCTTTGTGCCCTACCAGACTGTCATGTTGCTCAGAGCTTTGATGGAACCGTCGGGAGACTGTTACTGGGCCAGGACGCTCAGAGACCCTTACATAGTGTTGGTGGCTACAACCACACTCAACAGTATGTTAGATCCTATCATATACTGTCTAGTTAGTGAGAGTGCACAGACCGAGATAAGGAATGCGTTGGAGAAATGCAAGAGAGTTTTATGGATAAAGAGATACCGAAATACCTTTCCAAGAGTTAATTCAGTTTCTTGAGAACCTTGTTACTTTTAATGCCATTGATGCAAAAAAAAGCAATTAAAAAAGTAAATAAGTGATCTGAAAAGAATGAAGTCGATAAATAATGTTGAAATGTACTAGATGCTGTGTACTGGCATGATGTTAACACTTAATGGCTTTGTCAGACAACAGTTTACATTTTGCATATTTTGGTGACTTGTCTGAGCAAAATGTTACTCGCCTGTGTAATTCTTGTACAGGGAGTTCTCGGGTTACGAATGTCCAACTTACTATCTCTTGTACTTACGAACCGACCTCCGTAAAGCCTATTTAAAAAAGAAAAGTTACACTCAACGGTTCGTACTAACGAACGGACAGACGAACTACTTTGCGCGACGCTCAAAACACTGCGTTTTAGGCGGTTCGTCGGCTCGAAAGAGAACAACGCCCCCCTCCCTCGTCACCGCTTTGAATCGGATCGCATAAACATTGTGTTTTGACTGATTCGTGTGTTTACCCTCGTAATCATGGCTTCAAAGCTTAAATCTGATGCAAGCAGGGGCGGAACTACAGGGTGGCAAGGGATGGCAGCTTCCACCTCTGGAACAGTCTTGCCACCCCTGTTGCCACCCCATTTATAAATCAGATAATATGTTTTTAAAGTATATTTTATGTACATGCATGGTGAAGGTCAATGAGACCCGCACCAAACTCATCTCAAACAGAAGTCGCCGATTTAGAATCCCCCTCCCCCTCACAGGCGCGGATCTAAAGGGTGGCAAGGGGTGGCAGCTGCCACCTCTGGGACACAGTCTTGCCACCCCAGGAAAAAATCTCTAGATCCACCACTGGATGCAAGTGATGGTGACGCATCGAAGAAAAGGAAAACGACCATAATTGAAACGGAAGTGGAAATAATAAAGCGTTCAGAGAGGTGAAACGCTCATCGTTTTTTTCACTTACCGGGTGAGGCGGGGAGGCGAGTCCCGAGGGGGCTCTTGTTTCAGACGTCAAACGCCCGGCCTCCGCCGGTCGCGACCCGCTCCGGGACAGTGACAGGTGGGGAGTCTGAAATGTAAGAGATGTTTCTATTTAAATCAAAGAAAGTTGAATCAGTTCCTCTGGATACAACGTTGTACGCCGAATTCCTTACCCGGATTATTGAGCATAAATAAAGACATGTTTCTTTCTTTCTTTATTTTTTTATACCTATAGCTACACACATTCACTCTCTCAATTATAAATACTGTACCGTAGTTAGATTTATTATTATTATTTCTGCATTATTATGTTTATGATGTTTTAGGTAAAATGTTGTAGCGTGGGAGTCGGGTATTAATGGCGGTCTGTACGGCTGTGGCCAACAACAGCCGTGAATAAAGCAACGCTCAGTTAAAGTTTTTTAGTGTGTGTGTGTGTGTGTGTGTGTGTTAAATAGCTGTGAACGCTAGAATATATCATCTATACCAAGACAAACATTTGACTAATTGACGTTTTTTTATACACACATTCTCTATTATAAATACTGTACTGTAGTTAGATATTGCTGCATCAATATATTTATGGTGTTTTAGGTAAAATATATACTTTAAACCGAGGGGAACCCTTAGGGACTTCTAGGACTTCAGGGTAGGCCCAACATATCAGCATTTTAATGCTATATTTAAAATCATTCATTTAATAATAATTCTCTCTTCTAATTCTAATTTTAGCCCTAGTTTCTGTCAAGTTTGCTTCAGTAATGAAAGGGTTACTGTCCTGAAACCATGAAAATCGAGTTATCCAATCAGATTTTGTTGTTGTCTCTTGGCAGAGAAAGGGTTAGCTGGCTGGCTCCCTCATTGGTTAGGACTGCTAGAAGTCCTTGTGCTTGTGTGTGTATTTAGAAAGTGACAGGTGTAACGTTATAATATGAAATTCAGTATAACCTTGTACCTTACAGCTTGCCATAGAATAGTGACATCGGCAAGTCCCGCGAGACTGGTGCAGTCATTAATGTGATCCAAGATGGTGGAATGAATAAATGCACAGTGCTGAGCTGGAATATGCATTTATTATTTTATTAAGTTTATAATTGTGCCACAGGGCAGATACTACATGGTGTCAGAGTAGAGGTTTGACTACTCACACTTAGCCGTGAATATGGATTCTTACGGCGTTCCAGCTCCACGGATGGACTGGGATTCGGCGAATTTACCCGAAGCATGGAGACGATTCCGGCAGCACGCAGAGTTGATGTTAACAGGCCCCCGGCGCGAAAAGAACGAGGAGGAGAAATGCAGTTACCTCCTGTTACGGATCAGGGGAAAAGGGACGTGATGCGCACAACACCTGAACGCTCACGGGTTAAGAAGGCAGGAAGCTTAACACGTATTACGATAAGTAACACAGAGTACATCACACCAAAGGCTAACCCCATTTATGCCAGATATAAATTCCATGAAAAAATGCAGGGTGAGCGCGAATCGTTCGAGCAATTTGAAACAGAACCAAAACTGTTGGTAAAAGACTGTGGCTACCCAAACAGCGAGGAAATGGTCCGAGACTGCGTTGTATTTGCCATGAACTCACCCCGCGTGCGAGAAAAACTGCCCAGCCAGGGTGCAGAGCTCACGCTCTAAAGGGCCATAGACATTGCACCTTCACGTGAGCTAGCACAGCGACAGCTAAAGACTATGGGCCATAGCAAAGTCCAGAGCAGGCACGACCCTGTGCATGATGTAAGCAGGAAAACATACAGACTACAAACAGCACAGAAAGCTACAAAGCAAAGAGAAAGTAGCACAGCAAACAGAGCATGTAGCCACTGTGGAGGGCAACATAGTGCCAAAGTTGTATGCCCAGCCAATGGGGAACAATGCACTAAATGCAAAAAATTCAATCATTTTGCAAAAGGATTGAAATCAAAATTCCCACCTCAGACAAAGCCTTATCGCAGTACAGTGCACACTGTTGGAGAGAACACATACGAAGAGCAGACAGAACTCTACATAGACAGCATCACAATAGAGAACAATGGCAAAAGCAATGAGCAGGCTTATGCAGAGGTAGGAATTGGCTCACCTCCACAAAAAGTCAAATTCAAATTGGACACTGGGGCACAGGCCAATACCATTCCAACTAACCTATTTCATGCACTGCTCAAGAACATTGCACTGAAACCAGCAGCACATAGGCTCACTGAATACGGGGGAAGAACACTGAGCGTGAAAGGCACATGCCAGTTAAAATGTCGATACAAGGACAGCTCAACGTTGCTAGAGTTCTACATTGTCAACACCAATGCCCTGCCGGTCCCACCAACGAGAACATGTCGCGATCTAAACTTAGTCAAAATAGTGATGGCTGTGAATGAGGAAAATTAGGGAACAGACATTGGCTCACAGAGCATACTGGAGGAATATGCAGACATATTTCAAGGCATAGGCGAATTTCCAGGCGAATGCACCTTTCGCGTCGCCCCAGGTGCAATGCCCATAGTGTGCCCGCCATGCAGGATCCCCATTGCGATATGCAGCAGACTAAAAGATGAGCTCGACAGCATGGAGAAAAATAACATAATCTGCAAAGTCACGGAACCCGTAGAATGGGTGAATGCACTTGTTGTAGTTGAAAAGCCCAAGACAGGAAAACTCAGAGTGTGTTTAGACCCCAGATCCCTTAACAAGGCGATACAAAGACCTCACTACCCCCTTCCTACTTTAGAGGATGTCACCACGAAGCTTGCTGGAGCACAATTTTTTATTGTCTTAGATGCTAGGTCAGGCTATTGGGCCATAAAATTAAGCACTGATTCATCGCTGTTGACCACATTCAACACAGTGTTCAGCAGATACCGCTCTCTCAGACTGCCATTTGGCATTATTTCGGCTCACGACGAGTTCCCAAGGTGCGTGGATGAAACATATGAAGACCTTGATGGCGTAGCAGCCATAGTCAATGACATTCTGGTGTTTGGCAAAACTGAACAGGAACATGACCGGCGCCTCAGGGCTATATTGAAACACACAAGCGAGAGAGGGGTGAGGCTAAACCCTGACAAATGCTGCATTCGTGTGCCAGAGGTCAGCTACTTCGGACACACACTCTCAAGCGAAGGCATAAAACCAAACCCACAGAAGGTGAAGGCAGTCAAAGAGATGCAACCACCACGGAACAAGGCGGAGCTTGAAACAGTCCTCGGGAAGGTCAACTACCTGGCCAGGTTTTCTCTACATCTCTCCGAGGTAAATGCACCACTACTAAAACTGCTAAAACAGGACAGTGAATTTGCATGGGATGCCAATCATGACAGAGCATTCCAACAGATGAAAGATCTGATAACAAAACACCCAGGACCAGTACTCGCGTACTTTGACTCCCAAAAAAAGCTATGGCTCCAAGTAGACGCTTCCAAAAGTGGCCTTGGCGCTGTCATGCCCCAAGATGGCAAGCCAATTGCCTATGCATCCAAATCACTTAACAACACAGAAGAGAATTATGCACAAATAGAGCAGGAGCTCTATGCAGTACTCTTTGGTTGTAAATGGTTCCATGAGTATATGTATGGCCGGAGAGTGATTGTGTAATCAGACCACAAACCATTGGAAGCAATACTTAAAAAAAAAACCACTGGCAGAAGTGCCACCACGGCTGCAAAGGATGATCTTACGACTACAAAAATATGACATTCACATCCTCCACTGCCCCAGAAAAGAGATACTGGTGGCTGACACACTGTCACGAAAGTCAGCTGAGTACCACGATAATGCCCGGCACGAAGGTATGGAGGCCCAGGTGCACACGGTCCTCAGCAGCATCCCTGTGAGTGACAAGAGACTGACAGAAATCAAAGAGGTAACAACACAAGATCCACAGCTTGCTGCACTGAGAAAAGCCACACTGGCCAGCTGGTGCGACGCAAAGAAAAGATGCCCACCCAGCATCCAGGAATACAGGAATCACAGAGACGAACTTTCTTAAATGGACGGCATCTTGTTTAAAGGTGAGAAAATCATCGTTCCCCGTAAGCTCAAGGCGAACATGATAGAGCGCATACACGCCGGTCACATGAGTGTGAAAAAAAGCAAAAACGGAGCGAGGGATCTCTTGTTTTGGCCTGGCATGGGAAAACAGATTGAGGTGGCAGTGGAAACCTGCAGCATATGCCAGGAGCGACACAGCGCAAACCCAAGAAAAGCCCATGCTATCACATGCCATACCTGAGAGACCATGGCAAGGGATAGGCACAGACTTATTCACATGGAACTCACAGGACTACCTTGTTATAGGGGACCATTATAGCAGGTTTTTTGAGTTAGAGAGACTATACAGCTGTACTTCATCAGCTGTCATCACCAAACTCAAGGCAGCGATGGCTCGACAGGGCATCGCTGAGTCTGTCATCAGTGACAATGGACCGTGCTACAGTCCAGGTGGGTTTCGGCGCTTCGCCAAGACATGGGGTTTCATTCACACCACCACAAGCCCCCATTACCCATAGAACAACGGCCTCGCAGAAAAGACAATCCATCCATCCATTATCTGAACCACTTATCCCACTCTCAGGGTCGTGGGGATACTGGAGCCTATTCCAGTAGTCAATGGGCGGCAGGCGGGGAGTCAAGCTGGACAGGCCGCCAGGCCATCTCAGGGCCCACACACACACACACACACACACACACACACACACACACACACACACACACACACACACACACACACACACACACACATTCATACGTCGGGACAATTTAGTACGGCCAATTCACCTGACTTACATGTCTTTGGACTATGGGAGGAAACCGGAGCACCCGGAGGAAACCCACACAGACACTGGGAGAACATGCAAACTCCACACAGAGGACAAGCTGGGATGACCCACTAAGGCTGGACTACCCCGCGGTTCAAACCCAGGACCTTCTTGCTGTGAGGCAACCGCGCTAACCACTGCGCCACCGTGCCACCAGAAATGACTGTCCAAACAGCCAAATGCATACTGGACAAAGCCAGAGCCGAGAACAAAGACCCCTACCTAAGTATACTGGAATATCGCAACACACCTGTAGACAACCTGAAATCACCAGCACAGCTTCTAATGAGTCAGAGGCTGCGTTCGATCCTGCCAGCAACGGCAAAACAACTGCAGCCACAGGTCACATCATGCCAGCAGACTGTACGCAAGATAAGAGAGCTATGCCAACACCACCAACAGGCATACTATAACAGATCTGTCAGACCTCTGCCCCACCTGCCCGTAGGTGCACCAATTCATTTCCGGCAGGAAGATGGATCCGGGAAACCAGCAATGGTAACACGGCCTGCAGACACAGATAAAAGTTACCACATCAAAACCAGAGAAGGACAGATCTATCAATGCAACCGCAGACACCTCATCAAAAACAAAGAAGATGCAAGTGCAACAGACACCCAGCAGACGGAGCCCAGCACCAGCAACACACAGGTTCATCAGCAGGAACCTGCTGAACTCCCAGACCTGGACAGTCAGCCAAATGGACAGCAGCTTGGCTATACCACACAATCAGGTCGCACTATCAAACCAAGACAAGTTCTTGATTTGTGAGCATTTGTAAAGTGTGTAGGCGGATCGCTGCCCTATGAAAAAAAAATTCATGTGAATGCACTTACCTGTAATATTTTGTACTTACCTGTTCATATTCACGTGAATGCACTAACCTGTACTGATCCTACCTGTTCATGCTTTGTCTTCCTTATCTGTCATCACAGTTATTGCACCTTGATGAGATCCAGTACCTCCCGCCTACTGAATTTTCATACAGGGCACATCGTTCCTCTGTTGAAGTTACAACAGAGAAATTTTCCATTTGTTGCGCAGGTTCAGGCTACCAGCATTGCATTGACCAAAGAATATATATGACGTGGAATTTATGTTGTCCCAGCTTAATGTTCTACAATAAGCAACTGTTGTGGTGACAAAGGCATTGTTCTGTATTTCAAAAACGTTACACCAATAGGATTGTTCTGGTAACGGGTAAGGCAGCACTTTTCGGAAAAATATGGGTGTGACCACTAAATAGAGTTTCAAAGGCCATGTGTACAATTCACAGAGGATTAGGGAATGTTGCAATCACAGCATTGTAAGATGGCTACAGATGCATAACGACCGAAACCAACGACCAGTTTCATGTGCAAATATGGGTGTGCCCCTTAACTAGAGTTTCGATGGCCACGAGTACTATTCACAGAGGATTGGGGAATAGTTGAAATCACAGGATTGTAAGATGGCGACAGATGTATTCTTAGCCCCCCCCCCCCCCCGGTTCAGGGCTGGTCGTTCAATCTTAACATAGATGGTCTCTTTGACTCCCCCGGAAACCATCTTTCCTCCCTATCAAGGATGTGCACATCATCAACCTTCAAAGAGTGGCCACTGGCCTGTAGATGGGTGTAGACTGCGGAGTCATGGCCTGACGTGTTAGCTGTCCTGTGTTGTGCCATTCTTAACAGTCTACACTATATTGCTCTGTTTGTGCTGGGGGACCCGATCCTTGAGGTGGACCAACTTCTGTCACAGCGTGTGTAACGACCCTTCTGGGGATTAAGGGTGAAAGATGGAATATACTTACAAAGATGTATGAAACCAGGAGTTGTAAGGGGACATATAAGCGCAATTGGGAGGGCAATAAGACACACAAGGTGGACTATGGTGAATTGGGTGTTTACTGTGAAAAAAGTGAAGATTATTTACAAGACATAAAACACCACACCAAGTTACACAACCGAGACCAGTCAAAACAAAAGGAGTGGTGTCGAAAATAACAACCAAAACACCCTAACTACGGCTTGTAATAGCTACCTACATCTTTACAAAAAACCAAAACCTCTCTAGTTAATCTCACTACAATTAGCGTTCATAAATACAGGGATCGACACCACCGTTAAACTAGTGTGCCTAGACGGCGAACTCAGGGGCCCCTGCATCTTACCTGGCACCGGTCTCAGAAGTGAAACAGGGAGATCAAAGATTTAGACAAAAACAACCTCTTTCACAAACTGCACACAGAAGTAACGCAAACCGCACATAAGCGTAAATGAGGAAAACAACTGCCTGCTGGTATGAATTGGAGCCATTTCAAATGGAGAGCTGATAGTTGATTGGAGAAGGCGTAATTGCAGGAGAAAGTTGATTGGCGGGGCAGGATGATGAGCAGATGGAATGATGATTGACCGCAGGTAGGATGAATGGGGATGACGATGGCTGCACATCGACTCTTGCAGTAATTGACAGCAACAGAGAGAGAGAGAGAACGAGAGGAAGAGACAAAAGAAAGGGGAGGAAAAATGCACGCACACATCTCACACACGAACGTAACAGTGTGTTTTGGGGTTTGAAAACAACTGAGAAGCGGTGTTTTGAAAATACGCGTCTCAGGTTTTCTGACCCTCCTGCCACATATGGAATCACCACTGGTTTACGCTTAAGCAGCTGTTGTCCTTCTTAGTCCATGGGCCAGAGCCCAAAATTTCCTATTTCGGTACACTCAAGGTGGCAAAACTTACTTATAATTTTTGAAAGGATCCATGTCTGTAGATTATATTTTGGTATCATAATCATTCCTGAGTGGCAGCTGTATCACAGTTATCAGCTCATGAAGTTAACCACCCCCTAAAGTAAATTGCATTTTAGACGCTGGTGCGTATCCTGGTTTAGCCTCATGGTCAGGACATTTTTCAATGTTCTATAATATTGTCTTTGGTATCATTTTAAAGGGGACCTTCTTAGCTTTCATTCAAGCCCTGTTGTGGATATTTCTCACAAATATAGAGGTCACTTGAGCTCTTCAACCCGTCAATAACACACATCTTTCTGCAATTTTCGCCTAAACTATATACTTTCTTTTAGCCCTGTGGCATCTAGGAATATCAGGGACACAAAACACAAAAACTGGAATACTCACAGGACTGTAAAGATTCAGGAAATGTATAATATACCCATACTATTTCATTGTGTGAGGTGATTGGGAACCTTAAATTAGAAAGGCATTATTACTAAGAAACTAACTAGACCAAAGCCAGTTAGTCCATGGGTCAGACCAGATATCGATATCACCCAAGGTGACACAACTTCACTGATGCCATTTTATTTGGTACACTAACAGAAGTAAAATAATACATGATAACCTTTCCAAATGAGCAGCTATTTCATTTTTCTTTCAGGAAACCTGTTTCTGTGCCTCTCACGATTGTGTATTTGCCCAGATTTTTACAAATATAGCATTTCAACACCCCTGGTACTGATTAGCCTAGCTTAAACTCTGGGACAGTTCTTAGTTGGCCAGCAACCAAGGATAACCAGTACTGTGTACTTCCATTCATTGTGCTAAGCTAGGCTAACGTGCAGCCAGATAGCTTTCTACTAAACACATATAGAGGAAACTGGTATCTATCTTCTTGTCTCACTCTGGAGAAGATTGTAAGCTAATTTCCCATAATGTTAGCATGTTCTTTTAATGTATATGTTAATATGATTAGTTAAAGTGGCTACGAGGAACTTTCATCTTGTGTTGATTTTAGCGGCCTCATGTGGACAAAATACAGCTGTTGCATAGCAACTAGGTAATGTATCTATTTGTGGCTATGTAAGATAAATAATGGTAATATGACACTGGTGAAGCAAAGTAAACTTTGTTTTAGTAGTGTTCATACACCTAAGTTACATGTATTTGTTTGTATGTGGCAGGTGAAAACTGACTGAATATGGCCACTGGTGAACAAGCAAGTTTTTACCCAATACCAAAGCGCCCACGGGTGGAGTGCATTATCCACTGTTCTGATGATACAGATAAGCTGGTTTCACTACAAAGTGTCGACTCATGGAGAACTCTGCTCAGGGCAGCTCAGATACGAAATCATGCACCAGTTTTGAAACTGGCAAAAGACATTCCTGAGGGACAGATTCCAGCAATCTACTACCACAGAAAGTGTCGCAGTATCTTCACTATCAAGCAAATTCTTGATGGCCTCCTTGCAAAAGAAAAGAAAAGTTGTGTCTCTGCTGAAGAAAAACAATCTAAGAGAGTAGCTCGACATGCTCCAAGTACATCTAGGACTTATGATGCAGAGTGCATATTTTGTCAGAAAAACAGCAAATATTCCAAGAGACAGAATACGAGAGAAGTACTGGTGCAGTGTCGAGAACTGCGAGCTGATGCAAAGATCAGGAGTGCAGCCACAAAGAAAAGGGACAGCAGAATCCTTGCCATTGTGAGTAGAGACCTTGTAGCAGCTGAAGGGCACTACCACAGGTCATGCTATAGACTTTACACCAAAGAAGAGGGTTCCAAAGGAGAGGTTGCCAGCAATGAAGATGATGATGCTGCAGCCCAGTATGAAGCTGCTGTGAATAAGGCATACAATGAGCTGTTCCTCTTCATCAGGATGGAGCTTTTTGGCAATCCTCAAGTGATGACAATGACTGATCTCTCTTCTAGACTGGTAGCTTCAATGAACTCCCAAGGCATTACCCAAGTCAAGGAATCAACCAAGAAGCACATAAGGCGAGACCTGGAGAGTGAGTTTGCTGGAGCCTTGCAGATATTCCCTGATGAGAAAGGAAAATTCCTCCTCTATCCCGATAACTTGTCCATGAGGGAACTTGCCAAAGAAAATCAGTCTCTCAAAAGGGAGCTGCAGACCCTGAAAAGTGTCAGTGCACAAGATGTTATAGCCAAAGCAGCCATCAAATTGAGAGCAGACATTAAAAGTCAAGATGTTCCTCAAACCTGGCCGCCTGAAGTCAAACCAGAAGCAGAATGTCCTACCATTGCAGAGTCGCTCATTATCTTCCTGTACTCTCTACTCACAGGCTCAAATGATCCTGATCATGCATCCCAGAGAGTGCAGTGCCTTCTGCAGTCATTTGGCCATGACATAGTATATGCAGTGACATGTGGAAATACCAAGCCTTCCAAGCACATTGTTCTGCCATTCAGTGTCAAATCGTTGACAGGAAATGTAGAGTTGATAAACATCCTCAACCGACTTGGTCACAGTGTGTCCTATTCACAGATGGAAGAGATCAACACTGCCCTGTGTCTCCAGAAACTCTCATCATCAGGGAGTGGCATTGCCCTTCCAGCTAACATCCATCCTGGCATATCCACAACTTTAGCCTGGGACAATATCGACCGTCTTGAAGAAACTGTCAGTGGTGAGGGAACATCTCACAGAGTGAATGGGATTGCTGTGCAAGCAAAGCCAGTCAACCCACTTCCTGTCCAACCCATGCCCACTGTTCCCAAAACAAAGAAGAGAAGCATTGATGGACCCCCACCAATGTTACCAACTTACAATGCTGGACAACGGGTAGGGCCACCACAAAGCAAAAAGTCAGATGCCGATACTGCAGCCAATACTAAGCTTGCCAGAGAGAAAAACCTTCTTTGGGTCCTAGCACGCATGTCACAACAAGAAGAACAGTCAGTCAGCAGCGGGACAGGCTTCAACATCCTGACTCGAGGAGAGATGACGGTCATCCCCGACAATATAGGCTATCTGCCTACCATCAATGCTCCAGCGACACAAATGTCTACTGTCAACGAGGTGCTTAACCAGTCACTGAGCATCATGCAGTGCTTAGGCCTGAGGAAGATTGTCTGTGTCTTTGACCAAGCCCTGTATGCGAAGGCTGTCGGGATCACATGGAAACACCATGACAAGTTCCATGATATCATCGTTAGGCTTGGGGTATTCCACACCATCTGCACACTGCTGGCAATAATAGGAAAGCGTTTCCAAGATGCTGGACTCAAAGACCTCTGCATTGAGTCTGGCATGATTGCAGAAGGCTCAATTGCTGGTGTTATGGATGGCCGCAAGTACAACAGGGCAGTGCGACTACACAAGCTCCTGTATGAGGCTCTCATGCGACTGACCTTGAATGGTTTCCTGTCCTGGTTGGAAGAAACTCACAGGAATGACATGGTTCACCTGAATGAGACACTGAAGACCATTGACAGCTTTGGGAAAGAAGTCTCACAACATGCTTTGAAGGAGGTCCTCGAGAACAGCTCTTGTACACGCACCATGGATCTATTTGAAGTCTACCGTGAGTTCCTTAGAGGTGGAAACGGCAGCCTCTCGAACTTCTGGATGTCCTATTGGAACATGGTTGAAATCTTGTTGGGGCTCATCCGAGCATCCAGAGAGGGAGACTGGATGCTACACTTGGCTAGCATTCGAGCAATGATCCCATGGTGCTTTGCTTATGACAGGATGAATTATGCACACTACCTCCCCTACTACTATGCCCAGATGTCTGAGCTGCCCATCACACACCCAGATGTGTACACAGAATTCATGGAAGGAGGCTTCTCAGTCCAACTGGGCTCCACCAATCCCTTTGGCTGAATCCCTGTTGACCAAGCTATAGAAGAAACGGTGAACAAAGACACCCAAACAGCTGGAGGGACAAAGGGATTCAGTTTGAAGCCAGGAGCTGTGACCAAATATTATCTCACAGCTGAGTATAGAAGCATGTACCTCAGACAGCTGAGAGACCTGACAGGTCAAGGCAGGTGCAAATGGTCTCATCCAGATCTACAGAGTCCAAGGATCAAGAGAGATGAAGCAGATGTCCAGTCTCTCATGGACCTTATGGAGAATAACTGGCTCAATCCTATGTCCCCTGATGAGATTGATTTGGTTAGCCTCTCCACTGGCAACATGGCTCCACCTGATGTGACCATAGATCTCTTGAGAGCTCTTGAGAAAGGAGAAGAGGCCTACCAAGCATTCCAGCAAACAAGGTTAGATGCAGACCCACCACCTGTGAAATTCCACGACAAGATGACCAAGCAAAGTCTGAAAACATTCTCCAATGTCAGCACAAAACAAGCTCATGGAAAGATAGCACAGGATGTGGTTCTGAAGGCAGATAGAAACCTTTTCAGTCACATGATCCTGGTGGCTGAAAGCAGGAAGGTGAATCTGAAGGATGTCCTTGCCTACCCATTGGGCCCACTACCATGGGCACTGGCAAATGCTGATGGGTCCTTACGAAAAACAAACAAGGCTGCACTTGCCAGAGAGCTTTAAAAGAATGTATCTCCTGCGGAAGACATCCCAATCCCATCTACTTCCATCATTGATGGGATGAGCCTGGTCCAAAAAATGAATGGCAACAACAAAACCTTTGCACAGGTGGCAGAGTCAGCCTTGACCCAGGTCCTCCATGAGGGAGCACTGTGGGAGGATTGATGTTGTTTTTGATGTCTATCACCAGACTTCGATCAAAGATGCTGAACGACTGAACCGGGGTGGAGACATCACTCTCCAGTACAAGAATCTTGCAGGGGGACACCACGTCCAGCAGTGGAGAAAATTTCTGTGCGGTTCCTCCAACAAGACCAGTCTCATCAAGTTTCTGGTGGAAGAGTGGAAACTCCCACGATACAGAGCTATGCTGCATGGCAAGGTGTTGTACATGACCTGTGAGGAAACCTGCTACAAGTTGACAGAAGATGGGTGTGAGGAAGCAGCAGAACTGCACTCCACACATGAAGAAGCTGACACCCGTCTGCTCCTGCATGCATTGCATGCAGCAAATGCGGGCTCAAAGTCAGTTATCATCACAGCTGAGGACACTGATGTCATGGTGCTTTGTCTTGGCTTCCAGAAGGACATCACCTGTCCCATCTACCAGAAGTGTGGGACTCAGAACCGCACACGGTTTGTCGACATCACCAAACTGGCAAGTTCACTTGGAGACAGCATCTGTGACAGCCTAATTGGCTTACATGCCTTCACAGGCTGCGACACTGTCAGTGCATTTGATGGTCGAGGGAAGCTGAATGCCCTGAAGATAGTGAGAAAGCACACTTCCTGCCAAGAGACTTTTAGTCAACTGGGACAGACATGGAATGTGAGTGATGAGCTGTACCAGAAAATTGAGCAGTTCACCTGTCGGATGTACACTCACCGGCCACTTTATTAGGTACACCTTGCTAGTACCGGGTTGGACCCCCTTTTGCCTTCAGAACTGCCTTAATCCTTCGTGGCATAGATTCAACAAGGTACTGGAAACATTCCTCAGAGAGTTTGGTCCATACTGACATGATAGCATCACGCAGTTGCTGCAGATTTGTCGGCTGCACATCCATGATGCGAATCTCCCGGTCCACCACATCCCAAAGGTGCTCTATTGGATTGAGATCTGGTGACTGTGGAGGCCATTTGAGTACAGTGAACTCATTGTCATGTTCAAGAAACCCGTCTGAGATGATTCGAGCTTTATGACATGGCGCGTTATCCTGCTGGAAGTAGCCATCAGAAGATGGGAACACTGTGGTCATAAAGGGATGGACATGGTCAGCAACAATACTCAGGTAGGCTGTGGCATTGACACGATGCTCAGTTGGTACTAAGGGGCCCAAAGTGTGCCAAGAAAATATCCCCCACACCATTACACCACCACCACCAGCCTGAACCGTTGATACAAGGCAGGATGGATCCATGCTTTCATGTTGTTGACGCCAAATTCTGACCCTCCCACCCGAATGTCGCAGCAGAAATCGAGACTCATCAGACCAGGCAACGTTTTTCCAATCTTCTATTGTCCAATTTTGGTGAGCCTGTGCGAATTGTAGCCTCAGTTTCCTGTTCTTAGCTGACAGGGGTGGCACCCGGTGTGGTCTTCCGCTGCTGTAGCCCATCTGCCTCAAGGTTCGATGTGTTGTGCATTCAGAGATGCTCTTCTGCATACCTCGGTTGTAATGAGTGGTTATTTGAATTACTGTTGCCTTTCTATCAGCTCGAACCAGTCTGGCCATTCTCCTCTGACCTCTGGCATCAACAAGGCATTTTCGCCCACAGAACTGCCGCTCACTGGATATTTTCTCTTTTTCGGACCATTCTCTGTAAACCCTAGAGATGGTTGTGCGTGAAAATCCCAGTAGATCAGCAGTTTCTGAAATACTCAGACCAGCCCGTCTGGCACCAACAACCATGCCACGTTCAAAGTCACTTAAATCACCTTTCTTCCCCATTCTGATGCTCGGTTTGAACTGCAACAGATCGTCTTGACCATGTCTACATGCCTAAATGCATTGAGTTGCTGCCATGTTATTGGCTGATTAGAAATGTGCGTTAACGAGCAGTTGGACAGGTGTGCCTAATAAAGTGGCCGGTGAGTGTATGTTGCTAATAGCAGCACTGCTGAGGTGAACAAACTGCGTTACCAGCTCTTCTGCACCAAAAGGGGAGAGGTTGAGTCCAGCCAGCTGCCACCATGTAGAGACTGTCTCTTTATGCATGTTCAACGAGCCAACTATCAGGCAGCAATATGGAAGTGCTGTCTGCAGGCTAACCCTGTGGTGCCAAGCCCTACTGAGTATGGATGGACAGACGATGAAGGCAAGCTGGCCATTTACTGGATGCGCTCCCCACCTGCACCAGATGTGGTCTTGGAAATGCTAACATGCAAGTGTGTGCATTCATGCAAAATGCCAAGCTGCATGTGCCTGTCAAATGGACTTCCATGCACAGACATGTGCAGGTTACAGACCTGCAGTAACCAAAAACAGCAGGATGGTCCAGAACTGGACTTTGAACTTGGGGAGTCAGATGATGAGAGAAACGAGCAGTTTGATGAATGACAGTGTGATGATTCTGATGGTATTACTGTGGTAGTAGTCTATTGATGCACAGGATGTTGATTCTGGACTTGGTTACCCAGAGCTTGATAACAATAATGTAACCATATTCACATATACCCATTACCCTACCCATTACCATTACATATACCCACTAATGATATGGGATTACATGTATCATTGACTAAGTATATGTAAATGTCAATGTTGTTTAAAATATTAAAATAGTTCATTACCTCACTATGGTATTCCTTTTTATCATGTATTTTGATTGTGTATTTAAACAAATGTATAGAGACCAGTTTGTGACCTAACTGGCTTTGGTCTAGTTCTCATTTAAGGCTCACAATCACCTCACACAATGAAATAGTATGGGTATATTATACATTTCCTGAATCTTTACAGTCCTGTGAGTATTCCAGTTTTTGTGTTTTGTGTCCCTGATATTCCTAGATGCCACAGGGCTAAAAGAAAGTATATAGTTTAGGCGAAAATTGCAGAAAGATGTGTGTTATTGACGGGTTGAAGAGCTCAAGTGACCTCTATATTTGTGAGAAATATCCACAACAGGGCTTGAATGAAAGCTAAGAAGGTCCCCTTTAAAATGATACCAAAGACAATATTATAGAACATTGAAAAATGTCCTGACCATGAGGCTAAACCAGGATATGCACCAGCGTCTAAAATGCAATTTAGTTTAGCGGGTGGTTAACTTCATGAGCTGATAACTGTGATACAGCTGCCACTCAGGAATGGTTATCATACCAAAATATCATCTACAGACATGGATCCTTTCAAAAATTATAAGTAAGTTTTGCCACCTTGAGTGTACCGAAATATCGTCTGGCCCATGGACTATCTCTGAGAGGATAGGATGACACTTAGTTGTGTGATGAAACGTATCTGTCAATAAATGTTGTATCCAGATAAGATGATTCAACCTTCTTTGATTTTCTTACCTGGATTATTGAGCATGCATCAAGACGTGTCTATTAGGGTCATTTTGATCCATTCCAGTGCGTGCTATTGCACTGTTAACTGGGACCAGACTGGGACCAGAGTGAAACGTACTGAGGATCGATGTAACTGTCTGAAGCTCTCTGGTGGACAGTTAGGGAAGGGCAGCAAGGTTTCAGGGTTCCTCACCAAATGGTTATACACCATTTATTTGATGTATGGCTGTTATGTTTAGCAATATTTGAAATATACATAGATATTTTTCTGTGAAGTCCTTACAACCTATAGACCTGAGAGGAGATACTATATTCCTGGGCTTGTGAAATAAGCTGCAATATTGTCTAACATTTGCAGTAGTATATCTAGCATGTATGTATTTACTCAGAGGCAGTTATTGGTACATGAGTAAAACATAAGGGTTTTTTTTAGTGAAAGAGATATCAGAAATCAGAAAACATTTATTGGTCAGCTCAGTCATGTACTTTCATACACAAAAGAGATGACATTTCGTTTCTCCCAGCCCACAGCAGTGCAACACAAAAGACAAAACACATTAAAACAACCAAAAAAAAAACACAACACCACCAAAAAAACATACAAAAACAGAGAGAACAAAGAAAAAAAACCCAAAAAACACAGAAACAGTCAGCAACACAGTGCGTTCAGTAAAATTTCAACACAGTCCAAAAATGTCACTGTCCAGAGAATGAACACCAGTTAGGATGACTGCCGGAGCCGCCGGTCTGCATGGGCTAGCAGCTAGCCCAGCCTGCCCCACTCCCACGCCCAGTCAGACCGCCCTCGGTGCTTCCTCCTCAGGCGCAGCTCCAGGCGGGGGCCGTGGTCCCTGGGCCCACCGGACACAGCAGACCAGGCTCCCTCAGCTGATCCAACGCCAGCTCCCCCAGCCAGACACCTCCCCCGTACTCCACACGACGACACAAACGCAGACGCAGACAAAAACACTGCACAGTTGATGCCCGGTGAAGCCGCCATCAGACTGCCCTCGGTGTTATCGGAACCACCGGTCTGCATGGGCTAGCAGCTAGCTTAGCCTGCCCCTGCATCCGTGTCTTGTCAGACCGCCCTCGGTGCTTCCTCCTCAGGCGCAGCTCCAGGCAGGGCTGTAGTGCCTCGGCCCACAGGACGCAGCAGACCAAGCTCTCCCAGCCGATCCAACGCCAGCTCTCCCAGCCATCAAACGAAATCGACGATCACAGACATAATTCTATACACAGTGACACAGACTCAGACGCAGACGTAGATATGAATAAAGACACCGCATAGTCGGAACTGGGAGAGGCCGCCGCAAACGTGAGTTCCCGCCGTAATTTTCCCACACCGGAAGTGTTATCTGTCAATAAACGTTGTATCCGTCGTCGGTGGCATCTCTTATGTCCGAGGATCCATTCCAAGAGATTAAGGTGTGTGCTTGAAACGAAGATAGCTTGACAGTCAAGGTGAGAACAGCGTGGACAGGGGATAGTAGGGGTGGACCCATTCCTGCGGCTGTCTGTTCTTGGTGGAATTTTCGGCGGCGGCACTTTTCTTTTGCATGCATTCATTTGTCAGTTTCAGCCTTGATGGAACCAGCCAGGAAGGCAGCTCCCCAGTGCTTTTGATTTTCTGCTACTTTTTCCCAGTTCTTAGGGTCGATGTTGAAGATGATCAGTGTTCCCTTAATACAGTCCTTGTAGCGTTTTTTTGGAGTATTTCTTTGACCTTCAGTCAGTTCGGCGTATAAAATTTGTTTCGGGAGTCTGTCGTCTGGCATCCTCTGGATGTGGCCAAGCCATCGCAGCTGGTGATGTTCAATTGTCGTCTCGATGGAAAGGAGATCGGCTCTTTCGAGAACTTGATTGATGGTGACCCGTTCTTGCCAAGAAATTCCCAGAATACTTATCAGTTTTTGCTGGTGGAAGCATTCTAGTTTATGGATTTGGTACTTGTAGAGGGTCCAGGCTTCACAACCGTACAGGAGGGTTGTGTTGTGGTCCAGACGCAAGGCGCGTCTCCGCCTGAGTCTACCGGCAGGGTTCAATCCGCGCGCTCGTTGAGAGCGCAGCTACGCACCAGAGGCTCATCGGTGATCAGCGCACCTGAAGCCAATCTGCAGGCAGCTATAAGAGAGGACGCTGACGTGCAATCGTTGCCAGATTGGGCCATCTAGTACGGTAGTTACCCAGTAGCTCGCTAGACTCGTTGGCTGTGTTTTTCCCCTGCAATTCCTATGTTGTGATTCCTGAGTCTAATTCTGTGTGTCTCTCTCCCCCGTCCTCCCAGAACCCCCGGTGCCGGTGCTTCTCGGGCTCCGTCTTTCTCGCGTCCCTTGTGTTCCTCGGACCCCTCCCTTGTGCTCACACACTGCCTCCCGCAGAACCCCTACTCCTGGACTTGCGCTTCACCAACACGCACAAACACCCTCTAGTCATTTACATTCCTGCACACACGCACCACACTCGCCCTGCACACAGACACATAGTCTTTTTACACACCCCACATCCAGGACTCTAGTTGCACCATACACATCCCGCATTTCCCTTCCCTGAATAGAAATAAACGTGCCTACGGGCTTGACCCTGCCGGACCCCTGCACTGGTTCCTTTCCGACCCACAACAGGTTGAAAGAACCACTGCACGGTAACCCATGATTTTGGTTGATGTCTTGATCACAATCATAGAAAACACGGTGAGAAAGTCGGCAAAAGGCAGTGTGGGAAGCTTTCAGTCTGTTGATGATATCCGGTTTTAGACTGCATGTTTCTTCGAGGGTACTGAAAGGATTGAACTTGTTCTATAGGTTGGCCATGGACGGTGAGTTGAAGCGGTACTCCTGGGGTATCCTGAGGCACAGCAGCAAGCGTTTTGGTTTTCTTGATGTTCACAGAAGAGCCAAAAGTTTCGTAGGCCTGAACAAAGGAGTTGGTGATCGACTGAAGACCTTCTGGAGTCATGGCAGGAGCAGCATTATCATCGGCATATTGAGGCTCAATGATGACGTTGGTGGATGTCTTGTTCTTAGACTTCAAGCACTGTAGATTGAACAGGCTGCCATTGAAGCAGTAATGGATGTGGAGGGACTGATCTGTCTTCTGCAGCAAGGTACGTATATGGAAAATAACGTAGGCGCTAGAACACAGCCTTGGTTTCCTACACAATCCATGGGGAAAGGGTTCCACGGAAACAGACACAGCCTTTCATGTCGTCATGGAGGGCACAAATCATCTGGATGACGTGGTCAGGGCATCCAGATTTGGATAGTACGTCCCACAAAAGGGCTCTCGGAAGATAATCAAATGCTTTCTCAAGGTCGAAAAAGATGAAAAACATTTACTTCTGTTCTCTTGCCTTCTCCATGAGCTGTCGTGCCGCCAAGATCATATTGGTGGTTCCTCTGTGGGATCGAAAACCGCTTCTTTGGCCAGGGTGGTGAGACGATTCAAAAGGATACGCGACAGAATTTTCCCAGCTGTTGAGAGGAGGGAAATTCCTCTAACTGCCGCAGACTCCTCGGTCCCCTTTTTTGAAAATGGTAATGATGTTTGCGTGTCTGAAATCAGCTGGGGCGGTCCGGGTTTCCCAGATCTGGATGATTTCGTTCAGTCGCTTCTGAAGAGGTAGTCCTCCATACTTGTACAGTTCTGCAGGGGTTCCGTCGGGGCCAGGTGCTTTGTTGTTGCGCATGTGAGCTATCGCTCTTTGGTGGAAGGAGGCGCAAACATCCACGGTTTTTGTGGCAGAGTAAGCCATCAAGGCAGTCCAGAGACGCTCGTTATGGTTTGCAGAGGAGCTGGTGGAAGTGCTGTTTCCATCGTTGACTGATGGCTACGTCGTCCCTCAGAATGTTACGTTCTCTGCTTTCATTGGTGTTGGTGCGGTCTTGATGGGCCCGTAGATGGTACGGGTAGCAGAGAAGAAGTCGTGGAGGTGTTTCTGGTCTGTGTAGCCCTGGATCTCAAGGACTTTACTTTGCCACCAAGCATCCTTCATGGAGCGGCGTTTAGCTTGGGTGTTTGACTTCAGTTTCTTGTAGTGCTCTTCTTTTGTCTTGGAGGCTCTATCTTTCTCCCAGGAGAGACGAGCTTGATTCTTTGTGCTGATCAGGTTGAAAATTCCCTGATTGTTCATATCAAACAAATCCTGGTGACGTGTTTTCAGAATACCAATTTTGGTTTCAGCTACAGCGAGGAGGGTCGTTCTTAAGTTCGTCCAGTTTTATATGGGGTTGTTTTCGATGAGGGCAACATCTTTCAGGACTTCCGTGACCTCATTCCGACAGCTTCTTATGCTGAGATCTTCAAGCTTTCGGATGTCGATTTTCTTTAGCGGGATGGTCATCCCAGGGCGTCTAGGCTTGGGTTTGAGTAGCAGATGGAGATGACCAGCCTATGATCGGTCCAACAATCGTCAGAATGCGGGAGTGCCTTGGTGACATGGATGTTGGATCAGTCCTTCATGGTACAATCACAAAGTCAATGAGATGCCAGTGGTGGGATCGCGGATGCATCCAGTTAGTTTTCTGGCTCATTTTAAGTTGGGAGATAGTATTTGTGATGGCGAGGCCATGTTCCGCACAGAGGCCAAGGAGAACGCTTCTGTTTGAGTTGCATTTACCGACTCCATGCTTATCAATGATGTTGTACTGTCTCTGCCACTGCAAGCATTGAGGTCATCTGTAAGGATGAGCTTGTCAGCTGCTGGAACGGTGGAAATGGTTCTTGATAGGGTGTTGTAGAAAGCCATTTTCGCATCAGGAGTCAGAGCATAAGCGCTGATGAGTTGGGAAGTATCTATTTTGAAGTGGTAATCTTATGGAGATCATGCGTTCATTAATGCAGACAGGTGTTAGATTCAGTTCACGGACAAGTTTGGATCTGATCGCAAAGCCGACTCCATGAATTCGGCGGTCCGTTTCTGGTAAGCCTTTCCATGTGAACATGTATCCGGGACCTTTATTCTTCGAGTTGGCCTTCATCTGCAAGTCTTGTCTCTTGGAGAGCCGCAAGATCAATGTTGAAACGAGGGGGTTGTTGCGCAATAAGGGCAGTTCGTCGTTCTGGTCTCTGAGTCATTCCGATCAAGAAGAGTCCTAATGTTCCAGGTTCCAAAAGTCAGTTGTGTAAGAACTTCCTTATTTTGCCCCCAAGAAATGGATTTCCCACTGGACGCGGTATTCCAGTCGAGACACGGGAAACAGCTGTTTTTAGCCCAAATCTTCTAGGGCCTTCCCCTGATTAGGGGGAGTAGCGCTGTCCCTAAAAAGAGCTGCTCCATCACAAGGTTGCTGCCGAATCCACACAAAGTTTCCCGGGTTCATGTAGAGACGACCATCAGATTATTGCCGCCAATTGTGTGCCATTGGAGCTAGGAGCTTCCAGGATGCTCATTCCCTGCTCCCGTCGCTCCGCAGCATCGCCAATGGACTTTGTGGCTTTTGAAAAACTCTCGGAGCCATTCGCTAAAGCCCTGATTAAAATGGTGATCAGGTCGCGACGCTGGTCCACACTGCTTGGCCTGGGAGGATCTAGTTCCATGGCAACTCAAGAGTGAAGACGATGGGATCCGCCACAGGTTGTACCCAACTGATGGTCGGATTGGGGGTCCGGACTGCCCACTTGTTAGGCACTTAGGAGCCAGGGATGTGTGGGATTTTTATAACCGCCAGTCCGCGGTCCCGTTAGGCTTTAGCCAGCCGAGTGCTGCCCAGGTTACGCCAACTCCACAAGTGAAGTCCGGTCAATACCGCGAGGAGTGACCTATCCGGGTTTTGTCACGCATGCAGGAATCTGTAGCCTGTACCTTTTCAGCCTACATCCCAAGTCGCTTCACAACCCAAATCTGGACACAGATGAACTGATTCAACCTTCTTTGATACACATGGCCATTGTAACTCTTGTTAATGGTCACGCCCCTATTTGCATATGAAACTGATCGTTAGTTTCGGTCATTATGTAACTATTGCTTATAAGGGTGGAGAAACCTGCAGTCAGTTTAGACGGAAGAGGTCACTTAGATGAGTGATGAAACTTATCTATCAATACACTTTGCATTCAGATGAACTGATTCAACTTTCTTTTATTTTCTTACCTGGATTATTGAGCATGCATCAAGACAGGTCTTCCTCCGTCTTACTGTTAAGATCAGTTTTTTCTATCACAGTTAACTCTCTCCCCTCTCTCGGTGAAAGTTGTGTGTGTTTCAACTGAAGTCACAATTTATGTTAAGTGCAACATAGCTTTAGAAATACATATTGTTAAAATATGTTCAGTGTGACTTAAACAATACTACTAAAATCTAGTGGTCCACTTAAATTTGATAAATCTAAAAAGTATAATATACATACACTACCGTTCAAAAGTTTGGGATCACCCAAACAATTTCGTGTTTTCCATGAAAAGTCACACTTATTCACCACCATATGTTGTGAAATGAATAGAAAATAGAGTCAAGACATTGACAAGGTTAGAAATAATGATTTGTATTTGAAATAAGATTTTTTTTACATCAAACTTTGCTTTCGTCAAAGAATCCTCCATTTGCAGCAATTACAGCATTGCAGACCTTTGGCATTCTAGCTGTTAATTTGTTGAGGTAATCTGGAGAAATTGCACCCCACGCTTCCAGAAGCAGCTCCCACAAGTTGGATTGGTTGGATGGGCACTTCTTTGAGCAGATTGAGTTTCTGGAGCATCACATTTGTGGGGTCAATTAAACGCTCAAAATGGCCAGAAAAAGAGAACTTTCATCTGAAACTCGACAGTCTATTCTTGTTCTTAGAAATGAAGGCTATTCCATGCGAGAAATTGCTAAGAAATTGAAGATTTCCTACACCGGTGTGTACTACTCCCTTCAGAGGGCAGCACAAACAGGCTCTAACAGGTACTATTTAATGAAGATGCCAGTTGGGGACCTGTGAGGCGTCTGTTTCTCAAACTAGAGACTCTAATGTACTTATCTTCTTGCTCAGTTGTGCAACGCGGCCTCCCACTTCTTTTTCTACTCTGGTTAGAGCCTGTTTGTGCTGTCCTCTGAAGGGAGTAGTACACACCGGTAGTACACACCTCAACAAATTAACAGCTAGAATGCCAAACGTCTGCAATGCTGTAATTGCTGCAAATGGAGGATTCTTTGACGAAAGCAAAGTTTGATGTAAAAAAAATCTTATTTCAAATACAAATCATTATTTCTAACCTTGTCAATGTCTTGACTCTATTTTCTATTCATTTCACAACATATGGTGGTGAATAAGTGTGACTTTTCATGGAAAACACAAAATTGTTTGGGTGATCCCAAACTTTTGAACGGTAGTGTATATTTAATGAATAGTTAGGGTAATTTAGCTTTTTTAACTATTACTTTATTCACTAATGCAAGCATTTTACCAGCCTTTTTTTTGTTGATGGATGACGAATTGGCTCCATATATTAGATATTTATCTAAACAGGAAAATGTGTTTATTTAATAAGGAAAAATTTAATCTTTGTGGTGGCCAATGATACAAAGAAATTGCAAAACCGTCAATGAGATGAAGATCCTTCAAAATAAGACTCTTACTGACGTATCAACAAAGTCTGAGTTGTTCTGCAGAGCGACTGAAGTACAATAAAAGCCTTACCCTTTTTATACCATTATGTTTAGATCTTTTCATGGGTTTCCCTCTACCCCTCCCACTCCTTCTGGCAGTGATGATCGCAACATCAACATATAAGGAGTAGTACGTTGGAGGCGCATCTATGCAAAGATGTCTTTAGTCTAGCAAGGACGTCGGACACTAATGGTCATTTTAACATTTCAGTGGTTACGCTGACATTTTGGAATCTCACTTATCCTGTCTTTGAGCATTAACAAGTTCGTCTTCTAACAACCTTCTGTCCTAGTTATATGGCTATGTGCTTCTTGCCACAATTACTTGTCACTCTAATCATATGAAATGACGATACCCAAATGTGCCCTTACGTAATACCATATCTTTACAAAAACAAAAAATGCACATTTATTTACATTCTTTATAAAAACCAGAAAAAAAATCAAATTTATTTAATAAGAAAAAATTGTAATCTATTTCACAATGACTAAAACAAAGATTATTTTATTTTATTTAAATCTGTAATGGAAAAATACAAACTTATACAGGTTTTGCTGTTGTTACGCCCCTGTAAGGGGGGAATAGAAATAAAGAAAACACGGACACGATGTTGATGCTGTCAAGTCCAATGTTGTAATGTATTTTCCAAAACTTTCATATTTACATGTTCACCATGCTTCTCAATAAACATTGCATTGTCCCTATAAACAATTTAAAACATAGTGCATTGTCCCTTTAAGAAGGTATACAATTAGAACAATTGCGAAACAATTTTTTTTATTGTGAAATACTAAAAAAAATAAAAAATAAAAAAAATAAAAAAACAACCCTCCATCCATCCACTATCCAAACCGCTTATCCTGCTCTCAGGGTCGCGGGGATGCTGGAGCCTATCCAAGCAGTCATTGGGCGGCAGGCGGGGAGACACCCCGGACAGGCCGCCAGACCAATTGGGAAGAAAAATGAGGGGAAAAAACCCCCCTTAAACACTTCTATCAGGAAGTAGACGCATTTCCGCACATGCGTCGAACGCATCAGGTTTTGGCGTCTTAAAACGTCCCTCTTAGAATAGAAAACAGGAAACACAACAATAATTGAATTGAACTAGCTTTATCAACAACAAACATGCCTTCGCGTTGTATTATGCCTGGATGCGGCAGCTACAGAAAGACGCGAGAGGAGGGAATAAACTTAAGCTACTATCGATTACCAACAGATGTGATAAGGTGCAAAGAGTGGCTCCAAGCGATACAAAACCCCAAATATGACGAGAACACACCGATATCAGAAGTGGGGAATCTACGGGTATGCTCTTTGCATTTTGCTGCAGATGATTACAGGGTTGCCAACTTTTCAAAAAATCTTGGAGTGAGATTATGTGGGGCCAACTAAAATTTTGCCACATACACACACATTTTTGTTATCCCATTCAGCATCACAGCAAAAACGTTATTCAGAACAAGAACATTTACAATCAAGAACTGTCACAAAATGTGTCACGGTTACATGTGCATTTGTTGACAAGCCAATGACACCAGCAAACTCTCCGAAGCAGGACTTTTGTGTGTTGGACTTCATAGTGTTGCTTTAAGAGCTGTGTGCCCTGTTATACTGGCTAGTGGCCTTCTTTGAGACCTTGATTATTGCTTGGGTGGGCTCCCACTTGAAGCAGGGCTCAAGGCCAGCCATCTTTACAGTCATAATTGAAGACAGGGTTCCATCCAGGGCCAAGCTGTTCCTGGTCTTGGTCTTGTTTAGTCCCACCACAGAAAACACTCTCTCTGCATCTGCATTGGAGTGGGGCAGCACCAGGACCAGCTTAGCAATGGTGGCAAGTCTCTGGAACAGGCTTACCCCTGTCACCTGTGAAGAATGAACCAAGAACACAGTGGAAATAAACTCAATGTTTTTTGTTTTCTTCTAGGTTGATGCATAATTAATTTTGTCTATCAAGACAAAATGCATGCATCTGTATGATGCATTAAATACACAATTTTAAAGCAGCATATAGATGCATGATTTTGACATAATAGACCAAATTAATCTGTTAAAATGGAGTAAAACTGACACTTGAGAGCTTATTTCCACTGTGTGCAAGAATAATTCTTACCTTATGTTTTCGGGTTGCCATTTCAGCCCAGAAGCTCTCCATCTCAATTTCCTCTCTGTCCTGCAGGGGTGGCATTGGCATTGTCTGGTATTCCAGGAACTCGTCGCTCAGTGGGTCACGCTCCTGTGGTCCATGGTAGGGGAGCAGGTGGGAGAACCTAATTCAAGAGAGCAAAATTACAAGTTATTTGTTTTTGATATATGGTCATCAACCCAAAGGAGTAAGCATTTTAAAAAGAAGCCACTTAGGGATGGCTCATGTGCTTAGAGGCCAAATTCTAGTGTTAATGTGTCTTAGTATCAAATTTCCCTAATGTTAAAGTACCTTAGAATAGAAATCAGGGTATTTAATCTCAGATAACAAACAGAAAACTAAAGAAAAAAATTCAAACCTCTCAACAAAGTAAGGGGCATCTTCTACGCCACATTCCAACCTCTGCCGAACATCCACAAACTTGGCATGCTTAAGCAGTGGCTCTTGTAGGGGCAGCTTCTTCAAAGCGTAGTCCACAGCGTTGATCAGAACTGCCAAGGCAGCCTCATGGAATTTCTCCATCTGGTGTGGTGTGATGTCTCCATCATTCAGCAGTCTGTTGAGCTTAGCTCTGGTGGTGTAGCCAATGTTCAGTTTTCTTCCTGTCGAAGATACAACAAATCAGTTTAATAGAAATGTAGTGTCATACTGATCATATAATATCAGCATGACACACTGGGCATGAAGTATAATGGTTTTGGGCTAACCAGAAGCTCAGCATTAATGGAAGATAAGGATCAATATAACTTCCTTTACCACTGAGCTTCCTGTTAGCTCAATAAACTAGAACATTACCAGGTTTTTCTCCTCATGAGATGAGAAAAGGCAAAGCATGATATGGGGTTACCCTGTGGCCTGGTCTCATCACTTGTAAAATTAGAAGTATTAACAATAATGTTAGTGGATGATAGTTAATGATCAAACACTGACCTGGTAAATGGTTTGCCTTTTCTTGAAAATTAATTTCATGAGGCTGTTTGTGGCGCTGCAGCACTGAAGGCACCATGAACTTTGCACACAGCTTGCGAATGAAGTTTATCATCTACAACACAGACATTTACAGTACAAGTGTAAAACAGTGAGTGAAACATGTTTTACAAGTTCCTAGCAGATAGCAGCAAAAAACACTGATCAGAAAAAAACAAAGATCAGAAGCACATCCCACCCTCCCATTATACCTCATCATGTAATAAGAATATTGATGGCTGTTCTGGAGCAGGAGGTTGAATGAGGTGAATGATGGCATGGTGGCCTGGAAGAACAGTAGGTACACCTCCGTCATGGCGTCAGAGAACGCCTCCCGAAATCTGCTGAATCTCGCCTGATTTTCATCTTAAATAAAAAATAAAACAAGGTTGTCAATATCACAAGTATACAGTTAACAATCCTGTGCTATTTGTAGTAGCTGTATAATGACAATGGTATGAGGGACCACACCAGCAGATTTGAAGTAGCTGGCCAGAGGGTCATATAGCCTCAGAATGCGGGTCACACAGCACTCAAGGCTTAACCAATGAACAGAGACATGCAGGAGGATCTCCATATACTCTGCTTCATGGAGCTCACAAAATTCTGTCACCGATGTTCAATAATAAATCATATGTATTCAAAAGCGCTGCACTTCAATATTATAATTGGTACTGTCAAGAGTCGCATACCTGTCAAGTACCCCTTTCGGTTTGTGCTACGCTTGAACCAGTAGCCGACATCAACTATCAGGTCCTCCAGATCAAATTTGGACACCTGCAATATATGAATCAGACCATAAACATTCAGTTAATGCATATAATCAGTACACAAATATAAAGTCACATGTAACGTACAATTAGGCCTATACTCACGTCCAAAAACCCGGCCCCCACCCGTTTAGCCGTGTTGTGGACCACATGACATGGGCTACCATGGACGTAAATGCTGGGCTGTTTTTTCAGCATTCTGGACGCGATGGAGTTATGTGAACCTGTGTTCACAGCAGCATTATCCACAGAGAGACCGACGCAGTTTCCCCATGGGATAGCCTTTTCTTCCAAGGTGGTGTTTATCTTACTGAAGATCACTTCGGCTGTCCCACACCTTGGCCCACTTATGGTGCACATCCCCAGGAAGCGGTGGACAATCTTATTTTTAGTTAAAATCCGGACAGTCAGGGGGTTCATCTTCTGTACTGCTGCAATGACAGTATAAGCAAATAAAGCCTCCCGTCTTCTTATATACATGTTTAAAAACTAACTCGTGCCAGATTATTGTGGTGGAGAAAAACATCATGTTCAATTCAATGGGAAATACCCGTGTCATTGGATCCATCTATGACGAGGCTGTATGGTCCTTCCCTCATTTGACCAATCAACTCATTCATGAAATGTGGTGCCAGCGCTTCGTTGACTATACATGCAGTTTTGGTTCTGCCACACCTGTAGTCCTGGGCTGTTTTAGAATCCTTGAAACACTCCTTCAGAATTGGCCCCAAGTGGTCAGCAACAGCAAGTGGCACATTGTGATGCACTAATATTGCTGCTATTTTGACCTCAGCCCTAAGAAAAAACCGTTATTAGTACTCCCCAAAAAACACAGTTGAGTTTAAATTTACACCAGTAAACAGCGCACAGGTGAACACAATGAGCAATTAAGACATACATAGAACTAAGAAAACTACCTTAGCCTCTTGATCTGACATCCCCCCAACAGAGGGAGCACACACTGAAAACCTGTCTAAGGTAGCTGTGGACTGAAGGGCCCGTTGCTTTTCCTGATGGCTCTTGCTCTTGATGTGTCGCTCAACATCTGTAGCACCCTGGTGGCAACACGTGTTTTCAACACGACACACAGAGCACCGGTAGTGTGTGCTGAGGCTTCCTTTCGTGATGAATGGCCATGTTGTGGTCCACTCATTCTTAAAGGTGCACCTGTATGTTGCAGCTCCACATAAGGCTCTACTCTTCCGCCGCTGCTGTTCTTGATGATTTTCTGTCTGTCTTTGTTCTGTCTGTCTTTGTTCTGTCTGTCGCGGTTCTGTCTGATGCTGTTCTCTCTCTACAGACTGTTGTTCTTCTGTCTGTCTGGCTCTTTTCTTGGGTGGCTGATCTTTTGAAAAATAGAACAATAGGTTCCTCTTTTCTCCTGCTGCTGGCCCTGCCAGATCTTTATGGGGCATTGTAGTGGTTATGGGGCTACATAATTCCCCTTATTGAGCTAGTAGGAACGTTAGTTTACACCTGCTGTTTCCTCGGCTCGGGTTTACAGTGACACACTTCCGCTGCGCGGGTTTTGTTGTTGTAATGGTGGAAGGAATAAATGGTGCACGTTGTGTAGCCGAAAGAGAAAGTTGTCACGACTCCTGCTTGAGCTCCTCTACAGCATCCTTGAAGCCTTTGAGGATTGAAATGGTCATGTTGGTTTATTAATCTCGACTAATGTACCAGTTACAACATGCTATGACTTAGTTGGAATATACAGTATATTCTCATTGCTTCACACACACTATGCTTTGTCTCTAAACGGGTTACTATCTCAGGTCCAAGTATGTTTTAATTTGATCTATTTATCTATCTAAAATGTTCTGAACTCTTTCCCCGCCAGCATTTTTTTTAAAGTTGCCAGCCAGCCCCAGCATTTTTGACAAAATTCACTGATATTTCAACGCCCCCAGAATATTTAACTCTACGAATATGTTAACATGGAATACATCACAAGAAAGAACAGACCTTCTAGTTTTAGACACAAAAAACCGTTTTGTTCTAGGTTAATTTGTTGTTTTTTTATAAGCAGAGAAAACGTTTGTATTTTTCTTCACTTTCATTACATGTGTAACGTTACACCGTCATCAGTGTAGTTAGAATTAGCAGTTTCTCAGTAGCAGCTGTCTGTGTGTATTTACCGAGGGGTTGAACGGTCTGTGCCCGCCTGTAGCTCACTCTCCACCGGCCGCTGAAGGGCTCAGAGTCGCGGGGGGTACGCGCGTGGTCGTCCTCGCGGGCGCTGTAGCACTGTGTCCCGCTGATCTGCAGCTGGGCACCGGCCGGCATGTTTCATGCCACGTGCGCCTTAGGGGCTGTGTATAACCTAGATACAGGTGGTTTATACGACATCTGTTTACTTCTCAGCTGAATAATCGGAGGCGTTCTTCCTCTTTGAGTGACCAAACTTTGTCAGATGATGCGCAAGAGTGCCCCCCACCATAAAACAGTGAAAACAGCGATACGCGTCAAAACTCGTCAATGGCGGGGAAGCGTTGTGTCATGAATTACGTCTAAGGTCGTCAATAGCGGGGAAAGAGTTAAAACACACACAAAACGAATTAGCAAACATCATTTAAAGTTTAAGAGCAGAAGTACTTAAAACATACACATACCTGAAGGGGGGACGGACACACTTCTCAGGGAGCTCCGTGAAGAATGATGCGATCAGCGTCAGCGGAAAGCATAACTAATCGATCACGATTACCTTTCCTCATGCTCAACAGGTCAGGTCTATTCCGCTTTGAACTTAAACCTTACACTTAAAAAAAACTTGCTTCACCGTGAGATATGAGACGCATCTGGCTGCAGACAAAATGGCGGACCTCCGCAAGAGGCACCTCCGCAGTTGATAGGAAATCACGTAACCTCCGCGGTTGACAGGAAACCGGACGTTGGTCTTCTTCGTGTTGTTTTTAAGATTGCAATCCGCCATAAAACGGAAAGAAGAAGTAGAAGATCCTGCTACCGCGGTAAGAAGATACTTTAAAAGGTTAGTTGTCTTTTCTAAGGTTTTATTCAATGTTGTCTATCAAACATAATGTATCGAAGAATCCAGCGAGCGTGGGTATAACTGTTACCGATATGGAGAAAATACATTTGAAATGTCAAGTGGCTCTAAGCATTTAGCTAACGTTAGCTAGCGATGTTTCGTTGCGTAGTTGTTGCAGGTCATGTAGCTAGCTAAACGCTTATTAAATATTTGTGTAAATGAATTAGTTTAATTGAGTTTAAAATGGATACTGTTTGAGTACAAACTGTTTGACTCACTTCTCCGCTAATGGGCAGCGGCTGTAGTTAACTGGTCGGATGCTCAGTCTGGCTAACTCCCAGAGCGTGCAGTGTAGTACGCAGTTAACGTTACTAGCCTGACGGCCAAGGTTAGCGGGCTACTACTAGCTGGCGAGTAGCCTATTGTATGATTACATTCACTTTATTTAGTGTATTTAAATTTTTTTTTAATGCATAGCAATAACCTTTATAAGGAATTTGTTGAGAGTTTTATATGGGCACGCGCAGAACTGGTAAGTGCCCCGGCGGCTTTGTGTGTATTACTGGTTAAAGTCACTTTAAAATAACATCTAGAATGGCCCAAAATAATAATAATAATAAAAACTACACTGTTTTCCAGATGCACCCATCCATAATCCAGCCTGGAAGCCAGTTAGGACGCACAACCCACGGGTTACAGTTGGGTTGTCCTCTTTGTCCCAAATTTACCACCACACGGGAGGAGACCATTTTTAAACACCTGAATGCCCACATCCAAAACGCAGTGCATTTCCAAGGTAAGTAGATGAGAAGCAAGCAACTTTGTAATTTGTTAAGCCCTCTTTCCCATCGAATTTACCATAGATTTAAAGGTCAACAGTGTTATTTGGAGTCTGTAGATCACCTTGGCAAGAAAGCAGAAAGTTACTTTCAAGGGACAGAGATTTTTTTTGTAATGTATTTAATTCACTGTTGGATGTGATAAAATTCATAATTGTACATTTTATATTTTATCTAAATTACATTTTTGTGTGTGTGTTTTTTTTTTGTTTTGCTGTGAAGTTGTACTTTTTAAAAGTTGGATTACTGTTCCCTTGCAGACAAAATAATTTGCAGATGCAACCAGCCATGCCGAGGCACGGGTCATTACCACTGCCCGTATTGTGCAAAAACGATCATGCGCAAAGAGGATTTGACAATACATGTGACTGGATGCCAAAAACCAGTAAAGAGTGTAGAGTTGCCATCCTCTTGCGCATGCTCACGAAAAATAGAACGAAACAAAGAAGACCAACGTCCAGTTTCCTGTCAACTGTGGAGGTCACGTGATTTCCTGTCAACTGCAGAGGTGCCGCTTGCGGAGGTCCGCCATTTTGTCGGCAGCCAGCTACTCTTGGACGGAAGCGACATTTGCCATGGTGAGGAAGAGCCCCCGGAGAAGCGAGGTCGAATAGAGGTAAGCTCATAGGCGGCGTTAGGGCATCAGGTAGGAGGAAGCTAAATTTGCGAAACATTACATTAAAAGTAAAAAGGAAAAAAAACGTTTTAAACCAAATAAGCCAAGCCAAATAAATTACGGTGCGTGCCAAAATTTACTGAGGAAGCCCGTTAGCTTGGTATGGAGATCATATCGCTATGATGGCGGTCGTATGGAGGTATCATAGTTGCTTTCACCCGTTACTGGGGTACTTTGTACTTAGATCCCATTCCTCGGGAACCATAGCATTTACAAGGTTTTTGTTGACTACAAATCAACACAACTTGCGATTTATTTTGTCTCTCCAAATACTTTACAACACGTGCAAACTTCTCCCAGCCATAAGCACTGGTTGTTAGTAACAGATGAATTATGTGTATACCCATATGAAGGGACATCTCCAACAACTGCAATCAGCAAGAGACAGCAATGCTGTTGGCTCTAAAAGATGCATGCACAATCACACCTAAACAGACTAAAACATGACACTGCCTCTGAGTTTCTTATTATCTAAAGAATGAACATAGGTTAAGGTTTTCAGACACACCCAGTTGTGAATAAATATCACAATTAATTGAATATACAATGGAGTAGGCCTACTGTTCTGTTGCAGCTGAAAAGCAAGCTTAGTAATTTTTTATGAGAAACTCGGGGTCCCCGTCTCCATCCATTCTACTAACTGGTTCTGCCCGCACTACATATAGTAGGCAGTTTTTTTTATGATGACGACAGTGGTTTGATTGGTTAGAAGCCTGGCCTCCCTTCTTGTTGTTGTTTTATAATGCTGAATTGACCATATAATGTTGAGCTAGTCAAGCCTGATTAGCTAAAACTTTTTTTTTCCTCTCGAAGGGCAGTGGTTCTCAAACTTTTTTTGTCGTGCCCCCCTTTAGAGGAAGAAAAATGTTCATGCCCCCACTTCAACAAAATGGTGACAAAATGGGCCAAGTTTAACTTTATTTAAACATCAAGATTATGAACATTCCTTTCACTCTTCTTTCAGTAATTTCTGTTGTGCAAATAACAAATGCAAGTTCCACTTCAACTTTATCAAACCTCTTTTTGTGACATTTGTCACTAGATTGCTCTGTCAGTCTGTGTGCTTTTTCAAAAACAGAAAAATGAAATAAAATTTAAAAATCACTTTGCTAGAACAATAACAAAGTTCAATCTGTGCAGAAAAAAAAGAACAAATGCAGATATTTGGGAAAAATTATGAGCAAGTCAATTTGTGAGAGCTCAAGTCTTATCACACTGCATTAGTGGCTGCAATGAGCCTGTTTTGCACGACACATATTTTCAAAACGGGGGGGCAGGCTTGATACTGTCACTCTCAAGTCATGCTCAGTGTTGAGCTGTACTTTGTTTTAAGTGAGGCTACAGCAGAAAAACCCATCTCACAGAGATAGAATGTGGCGAAGGGAAGCAGAATGCCCATATCCCTCTGTCCTATGAGTGGATACTCCCTCTCCAAGCCAAGCCAGAATTCACTCAGTGTCTGAGCTGTAAAGCTCAGCCTCAGGGTGGAGTCAGATGTCATCTCGATGAATTGGTACTCTTCAGCAGAGCTGAAATCAACAGATGCTGCTGCATTGAATGGATCCGTCACCCAGTCATACTGAGCACTGGTGTTTTGGAAGTGTTTTTGAAAGAATCCTCTCACGGAAGAGATGTGCTTAAGACATGAAATCACTGTGGTGAGTCCAGAATCACTGGTTTCAACAAATTCACTCAGATTCTCAAAGAAATCAGTATTTCCTTGATCAAGTCGCCTGCCCCACATTTCAAGCTTTCAAGTGAATGCCCTGATCTTGTCTGCCAGGTGAGGAAGGTGCTTGTCTCTGCCTTGAAGCTCAAGATTTAATTCATTCATTCAAACTTGCTTGCAATTTCATGCATAAGCTCCTCCTCCAGAAACACCCAAATTTCCTCTCTGAGCTCAAAGACTCGTGACAACACTTTAACTTGCGAGAGCCACCTAGCCTCACTGGGAAACAACACAGCTGAATGTTCAGCTCCCGTCTCCTTACAAAGTGCAGAGACCAGCCGTGTTCTCAGGGGTCTTGTTTTGATGAAACCGACCACGCTAACAACATCGGTCAAAACCTCGTTTAGGTCAGGGCTAATCTGTCTTGATGCTAGCGCTTCTCTGTGTATGACACATTGCGTCCATTGCACATTTGGCGAGACCCTCTTGATTAGTGCCTGTGGTCCCTTCGTTTTCCCTGCCATAGTGTGCACCATCTGTGCAAATGCCCACATATTTCTCCCATTGCAGCCCAGGTTCTGTCAGGTAACAGTCAAGAAACTTAAAGAGCTCATCAGCCGTCGCTCTACTTGGGACGTACTTGCAAAACAGCAAATCCTCACACAGTGACTCTGACGTGACAAAGTGAACATAAGCAATAAACAAGCAGCCTTTATTGCTGTCAGTAGCCTCATTCACGCGAAATGTTTGTCTTTCAGTTTTTCAATGATGTTCTTCAAGGTCATTTGAAATGTTGCATATATGTCTTGCAACTGTATCATTGGACAGAGGGACAGCCTTCAATTTTACGGTGCTTGTCTGTGATGGCCTAGCGGACCCTGTGATGGTCTGGTGGCCTGTCCAAGGTGTCTGCCCACCTGCCGCCCAATGACTGCTGGAATGGGCTCCACCATCCCCCTGACCCTGGGTAAGGATAAGCGGTTTGGATAATGGATGGATGGATGGATGTCTCATCAAACATAGTTGACACCATATCTAAAGCCGCGGGAAGTATGAGCTCTTCTGCTGTTGTGTGTGGTTTCTTGCACTGGGCAATTCTGTATGTGACTTTGTATGACGCCATTAGTGCTTTGTTGTTCATTGATGCAGCTTTTACAAAGCAATGTTCTTTTTTGAGATAGTTTATTGATCCCTTTGGGGATATTCTTTCTCTGCATTTAACCCATCCTAGCTGTGTAGCTAGGATGGGACCAACTCCGGTTCTTCTTGACATGCCTCGGTCAGGGGCACAGACAGGAGTATAAACGCTAACATGCATATCGTTTTGATGGTGGGGAATACCCGAGCACAGGGAGAAAACTCACCGCAGACACAGGGAGAACATGCAAACTCCACACAGAGGATGACCTGGGATGACCCCCAAGGTTAGACAACCCCAGGGTTCGAACCCAGGACCTTCTTGCTGTCAGGCAACAGTGCTAACCACTGCACCACCGTGCTACCAAATTTACTATTCTTTATTATTCTATTATTATTATTCTTTAATTCATATTGTTATTTATCACATGCCAGCTGGCTACCAAACATTACTTATCTGTAAATCCCCAATCCCAACATACAAGTGTGTGGTTGTTAAATTTAACACTGGTTGATTCTATGAAAAAAGGTGAAGAGATTTCACCTTTTTCCAACTTCCTCGCAATAGCTTGGTGAATTTCTCTTTATGGCTGGTTGTCCTGAATTTGCTGCACCGTTATATCTTGATTGCATTGAGTTTAAATGGTAGTTTATACATTCACTTCTTAACAGAAAGCCCTTTGAAAAATGATAGGTGTATCAGAAGGACTCAAACAAATTTGTATGCATTGCCAAGATGCAGCTCTAATAGTCTCACCTTGATAGTTTTCTTGGGCCAGCATACCACAGGTACTCCACTGATTGCCAATTTAGGATCATCATCTGCATGCTCTTTTTTTTTCAAATTTATTTCTGATTTTTCCCTTTTTTCTCCCAATTTAGTGGCCAATCGATCCCTATTTTAATTCAAACACCCACCCTCGTACTGCATGCATTCACCAACTGCATCTCTCCGGCCGGCAGTCTCGAAGGAGACCGCCTCCCCACTTTCGTGACAAGGCGACTCCAGGCCGAACCACTGTTTTTTCCAACACACACAGAGACGCATTCACGTGACGAACACAAGCCGACTCCGCCCCCCTCCCGAAGACAGCGTTGCCAATGATCGCTGCTTCATCGAGTCCGGCCATAGTCGGATCTGACGAGACCGGGGCGCGAACCCCAGTCCCCAGTGGGCAACTGCATCGACACAGAGCCGATGTTTAGACCGCTACACCACCGCGGACCTTCTGCATGCTCTTTTAAGACAACGTTCATCTCCTCCAATGTTCTTGCTGACAGTATGCACCAAGTTTTCTCTGAAAGAACTTGAGTGGCTTATTGACGTGACTGGGGTGTAATGTCTGTAGTGTCCTCTTAAATTGTTTGGTCTCATACTACCAGCTGCCAGAATTTTCAGACATAAAATAAACACTGATCTCTCCTCATCTCCCACCACATTCACTGTGAACCCAAGAGCAAGATAGGCTTCGTCATATTTTCTTAACTTGGTTTTTGATTGATTACCGTCAGCTAATCCCTTTGTCTTGGAAGCATCGCCTGTCTTTCTTTTCGACCCTGTCAAATATCTCTCCATTCTGTGAACCTACGGACTCTCTCATGAAAGCACGTTTTGTTGATTGTTCCACCGTGAAAAAGATTCCGATGTCAAAACACTACATTCCCCCCACGGTCAGCCCCCCCCCCATCATGCCTCTGTGCCCGGGGGGGGGGGGGGCGCACCACACACTTTGAGAAACACTGCTCTAAGGGAAGCCAGGCAAAGTGGGCCTCCTTTGAGCGATGGTAGCGTTTAACTAACCACTAGATCAGTGTTTCCCAAACTTTTGTTCCGGTGACCCACTTTTTAAAAATGACAAACCACCACGACCCAGTTCACAAAAGGCCTTATCTATAAATATGAGAAGAGCTAATTTGTGCATAAATGAACATTCCTGACCATTTTTACTACCATTTCTGCATCACCTTATATTGTCCTGACTAGGCAAACCAGTCATTTCGAAGACATATACGTTTGACAAATCACAACTTCGTTTTATATACTTGTTATTGAAAACAGACACATGTTAAATACTCTATAAATGAGAACAAATAAATGCATTTAGGCGGAGTTACCAGGTTATCTCATTGTTTTTATTTCCTCTCATCAGTAAAACAATATACACATTTTAAATACTTTACAAATGAGACAAAATAAGTGCATTTAGGTGGCATTAACAGGCTCTTGTTTTTTCCTTTCGTCAGTAAAACAAACAACGTTCGCTAACCTTTCATATTAGATTCAATGTTATATAAGTACCATTATCAGAACAATACGAACATTCAGTACTATCAAAAACATGCTTCCTGTTGAAAGTTTTTTGAAATGCTCATGCCTATTATCAGAACAAGTAGGCTTGTGTTTAAGTGCAGCTATTGTTATCAAACAGTCAAACGATCAATTTGAACAGTCAACAGTCACTTTGTTAACCACATATGGTCTATTCCATGTCAAATCTCATTAGGCCCATTATGTGCCATTTAGTTATGCCAAATATGATCTTTTTAGACCTAGTCCAAATATCCAATTGTGCATATTAATTTTACTTACACCTTGCTAATGTGATAGGTGGGCCTGCTTGCTTTTTACTATTGCATTTCAGTCCGGTGTACAAGAGGACAGCGCAATGTGCATATTGGGTCCAGCGTTCAGTCCATTTCTGGTGGAAACCATGAGTGTGGTAGAAATACCAACAAGCTCCTTCATGTGGCTCAAAGGTGTACTGCAGATATAAATCTTTAATAAACAAAAGACTGTGGTAAATTCTGCAAATTTATTTGCCAACCCAAATAAAATCTCCTGCGGTCCACCTGTGGGTCCTGACCCAGTCTCTGGGAATGACTGCATTAGACAGCGCAGAAGACATCAACCACACATTGTAATGAAATCAGAGGGCCGCTGTTTTGCTCGCTACACCAGCTAAAGAATAAAAATAAGGGAAATGGTGAAACTTAATAAAGACGCAGCCATGGGAATAATTTTTTTTCTTCCTTTATTAGAATATATGGGGAGGCCAGGCTTCCTTTGTCCTCTGACAGAAACTGCCTCTGTAAACTTACCTTGCTGAGTGTAAAGGCAAATTATTTTCATTGTGGTTGAAATGCTCAGGCGGAACTGTGGCGCAGAGGTTAGTGCAGTCACTTCAGAGTAAGAAGGTCCTGGTTTCGAGCACTGGGGTAGTCTAACCTTGGGAGTCATTCTAGGTCGTCTTCTGTGTGGAGTTTGCATGTTCTCCCTGTGTCTGCGTGGGTTTCCTCCCACAGTCCGAAGACCTGTAGGTCAGGTGACTCGGCCTTACTGAATTGTCCCTAGGTGTGAATGTGTGAGTGTGTGTGTCGGCCCTGTAATGGCCTGGCGGCCTGTCCAGGGTGTCTCCCCGCCTGCTGCCCAATGACTGCTGGCTCCAGGCTCCAGCATCCCCACAACCATGTGTAGGATAAGCGGTTTGGATAATGGAAGGATGGATAAAATGCTCTGCGAACCGACCCACTGCTGTTTGAATCTTTGGTGCTGAACAATGACTCATTTAGCCACCTTCACAGGGGGCATAGACTTTATTTATTTACTCTGCTGGGACAGAATCTCAATTCTCAAGAAGTGGTATGCCTTTCTGCTCTTATTGGGCAATTATATAATGATGTGTCTTTGATAGGCCTGTTTTTGCGGCACTGTCTTTGAGTGCAAATTAATTTTTTTAGTCGTTATGTTGTTTTCCTCAGCAAAGTGTATCACAAAGGACCGGTCTGATCACCAGTCAGTTGAGCTCTGAAAGTTTTGTGGCTTACGGTCAATTTAGGTCAGTTAACAACTTGATTGACATTTTACTCCTTTGACCCCAAATTATTTCTTTTTTTTAATCATTGCATCACACCTACATATGCATACTTCTTTTTTTAATTTTTTTTACGTCACTCGCTAAACTGAACTGGAATGTCGGGGAAGTTAAATTACTGTCGGTTAGGGTTAGAAAGAAATAACAGTAGAGATAAAAAGATAAATAACTGGTTGCATATTCACGTCAGTGATCTATTCACATGTTACATTCTTTTAATCACAGACAGATGGATAGATAGATTTGGGATTTATGTTAAATGTGATGGCCTGGCGGCCTGTCCAGGGTGTCTGCCCGCCTGCCACCCAATGACTGCTGGGATAGGCTCCAGGCTCCAGCATCCCCGCGACCCTGAGAGCAGGATAATTGGTTTGGATAATGGATGGGTGGATGGATGTTAAATGTTTTCAGTGATAATTTTGGGTAAGCTTCCCCTAGCCTCTTAATAGCTTACCTATGGGCAAGCTGTTTTTAACTAACATTAGTTATATTAATCTCCATAAACAGATTCTATATGTATAAAATCTGTAGGCAAGGGACAAGATTTTGGGTTTTTTTTTTTTTTTTGGGAACAGGAACAATTTATTGTCAAGACAAGATTTTGGTATCGGAAGCGTTTTGGTTTCCGTTGTTCTGAGTAGTGTTTACCAGTCACGTTTGAGTAGGCGGCGGAGACGGAACCCATTGGCCAAAATGTTGTCTGGAACTAAAACACATAGAAATATAACTGCAAGCAGGATGAGGGGGCGAAGCAGTCCAACAAGACAGAGTTGCCATGACAATTTGATCTGCTCGTGTTTAAAGCGTGACTGTAAGCACTGATAGCAAAAAGTTGTTTTTGCTAATTGCAGCTCCCCCCAGTGACCACAGAATGACACAAAATTTGTTGCACACACTCAGGAAGGTGTCCAGAGCAGATATACCAAGTTTAGTATCAATACATCAAAGAGTTGCTGAGATATGCCCTCATTTTCTGTTAGGCGGCTGTGCTGCCAAATTTGATTGGCGGTGACGGATGAATGGCTTCGGGGAGAAAAAACCAAAATGATCTGATAACTTTTGTGAGGCGCGGTCTGAAGATCATCTGTGTCAAGTTTATTTATTTGATCCCCCCCCCATTTTCTTCTTAATTGTATCCGGCCAATTACCCCACTCTTCCGAGTCGTCCCAGTCACTGCTCCACCCCCTCTGCTGACTACCACATGCCTCCTCCAATACATGTGGAGTCACCAGCCCCTTCTCTTCGCCTGACAGTGAGGAGTTTCACCAGGGGGACGTAGCGCGTGAGAGGATCATGCTATTCCTACCAGTTCCCCTTCCCCCCTGAACAGGCACCCCGACCAACCAGAGGAGGCGCTAGTGCAGCGACCAGGACACATACCCACATCCGGCTTCCCATCTGCAGACACGGTCGGTTGTGTCTGTAGGGACGCCCGACCAAGCCGGAGGTAACATGGGGATTCGAACCAGTGATCCCCGTGTTGGAAGGCAACAGAATAGACCGCTACACTACCTGGACACCCATCTGTGCAAGGTTTAGTGAAGACTGGGCAACATTTATGAGCTGTGAAAGAATTTTAACTTATGATGTGTGTGTGTGTGTGTGTGTGTGTGTGTGTGTGTGTGTGTGTGTGCATATATACATATATATATATACAAACAGTAGATGGTCCATGGCTCACTCTATGGATGTGAGGCAAGGACCATCTACAGCCACCATCTCAGAAGCCTGGAGGCCTTCAATTCAATTCAATTTTATTGTCATTAAAAACAATGTGCAGGCACATGTTAAAAATGAAATGAGGGCTGTGGCTTCAGCAAACAGTGCAAGACAGACACAGACAAACACAGCAAACACAGTATAAGATATACACACATGAAGACCAAAAGCTAGAAATAAGTTAAAAGAGAGCTGGAGTACAAAATATTTAAAAATATCTACAGGCATTCAGTCGGTAGCCAGGTTCAGGTGGGCAACAGCTTGTGGAAAGAAGCTGTTTTTGAGCCTGGTAGTGCAGGCTCTGAGGCTCTTGTAGTGCCTCCCAGAGCGCAGGGGGGAGAACAGTCCATGGTTGTGGTGGGTGGGAGCTCTGCTGATGCTCAGACCCCTTCAAAGGCAGCGTTTGTGATAAATGTCTTTTATGGCTGGGAGCTGGGTACTGGTGATATGCTGGGCCACCTTGACGATCCGCTGCAGAGCTTTCTGGTCTACTGAGGTGCAGTTGCCGTACCACATTGAGATGCAGATGGTCAGGATGCTCTCTATGATGCAGTGGTAGAAGTTGGTGAGAATTTTGGGGGGCAGACGGGCGCTCCTCAGCCTCCTCAGGAAATGCAGGCGTTGTTGGGCCTTTTTCACAAGGGCCTGGGTGTTTAATGTCCACGAAAGGTCCTCACTGATGTGGACTCCAAGGAATTTGAAGCTGGAAACACGCTCCACTTCCACCCCATTGATGTGTATGGGGGAGTGGCTGCAGCTTCTAGACCTCCTGAAGTCCACAATCAGCTCCTTTGTCTTCTTCACATTAAGGACAAGATTGTTGGTTGTACACCATGATGTGAGGTGCTCAATCTCGTCTCTGTAGGCCATCTCGTCATTATTGGTGATACGGCCAATGACTGTGGTGTCATCTGCAAACTGGGTGAGTTGGCAGGCAGTCGTAGGTGAAGAGGGAGAAAAGGAGGGGGCTTAGAACACAGCCTTGAGGGGCACATGTGCTGAGGGTCAGGGTGGAGGAGGAGTGGTCACCTAACCTAACAGACTGAGGTCTGTTGGTCAGGAAGTCCAGGGTCAGGTTACAGAGGGAGGGGTTGAGGCCAAGGGAGAGGAGTTTGGTGGTTAGTTTGGCGGGGATGATAGTGTTGAAGGCAGAGCTGTAATCTATAAACAGCATCCGAATGTATGTATTAAGTTCAAGGTGGGTCAGAGCAATGTGTAGGGCAGTGGCAATGGCATCCTCAGTAGACCTTTTGGGATGGTAGGCGAACTGATGTGGGTCAAATGTGTGTGGGGGTGGGGGTAATATTTTTGATGTGAGCCAGAACCAATCTTTCAAAGCACTTCATGGCAATGGGGGTGAGTGCTATGGGTCGGTAGTCATTCAGGCATGTGGATGTTGGTTTCTTGGAGACAGGAATGATAGAGATGGTCTTAAAGCATGCCGGGACTTTAGATTGGGCCAGTGAGAGGTTAAATACAGGTGTGAAGACCTCAGCCAGCTGGTCAGCACATTCCCGGTAGACCCAACCCGGTATGCCGTCTGGTCCGGCAGCCTTCCGTGTGTTCACTCTGCGCAGTGATTCTCTGACCTCTGCGACTGATAGAGTGAGCACCTGGTTTTCTGGGTGGCTGGGGATTTTTGTGGCTGGGTCAGTATTGTCCTTGTCGAAGCGGGCATAGAAATGATTTAGCTTGTCTGGCAGGGAGGTATCATGGACAGCGGGACCGCGATTAGAGCTTTTGTAGTCTGTGATAGACTGAATGCCTTGCCACATTCGCCGAGGATCAGAGTTATTGTGAAAGTGGTCCTCTGTTCGTAGGGAATATTTATGTTTGACTGTTCTGATGCCCTTTTTGAGGTTGGATCTGGCTGCGCTGTAGGCCTCACAGTTACCTGACTTGAACGCTGCATCCCGGACTTTCAGCAGCTGCTGGACCTCACTGGTCATCCAGGGTTTCTGGTTTGGAAAGGTGCGGACTGATTTTTTTGTTGTGACACTCTCAGTGCAATGTGAAATGTCTCCAGAGGATCCTCAGCATTACTTAGGAGGACAGAGTGCCACACACAGAGGTGTTGGAGCGGGCAGGCAGCTGCAGCGTGGAGTCTACCCTAAACCACCATCAACTCAGGTGGCTTGGGCATGTTATTCACATGCCCAGTGAACGACTCCCACATAAAGTCCTCTACGGCCAACTACGCCTTGGTCAACGCACTGCTGGTGGGCAGAAGAAGCGGTTCAAAGACCAAATGAAGACCACACTGAAAAGATGCGAGATCAACCCCTCTTCTTTGGAGGAACTTGCTCCCTGCCGCACCACCTGGCGCTCTCACATCTCAGAAGGAGTGAATTATATGGAAAACCAGCGCACACAACACCGTGTAGGAAAGCGTGCGAAGAGGCATGCTTGCAAAGCTACCCCTGCCCCCTCCAGCACCACTTTTACATGTCCGGTCTGCAACCGCAACTGTGCATCCAGGATCGGACTATTCAGCCACCAAAGGATTCACAAATGGGAGAAGATGGTCATCATCGGACACGATGGACAACCAGCAAGCAAGCAAGATATATATATATATATGTATAAAACTTTGTTAAAAGAAACACTCAATGGTAGGGAAAGTGCTCAACAAATATGGAGCAAAATGGATCAACTGGCGGCGAGGTGCAAAAACAACAACCCTTCCCTAAATACAGGAAAAACTAAAGAGGTCATTATTGACTTTAGAAAGACCAGCACCCACCATACCCCTCTGACTGTCAATGGTATGGATGTGGAGAGAGTCAGCAGTGTTAAGTTCCTGGGAGTTCACATCACAGTGGACCTCTCCTGGTCCTCACATGTCACTGCGCTCTCCAAGAAGGTCCAGCAGCGTCTTCATCTCTTGCGACATCTGAAGAAGGCGAATCTCCCCCCACCCATTCTCATTACATTCTACAGAGGCACCATAGAGAGCATTTTGACCAGCTGTATCACTGTCTGGCATGGGAGCTGCAAGGCCTCTGACTGCAAATCCCTACAGCGGATAGTGAAGACAGCTAGAAAGATCATAGGAACTGCTCTCCCATTCACCCAGGCCATGTTTGATGCACATTTTTTGATTTGCTGGCAGTCATTATTTATTAGTATAGTATATTATTATTAGTATAGTATATTTATTAGTATTTAGTATTTAAATACTGACTGCCAGCAAATCAACAAGCGTAGCAGAAGATGAAACAGCACCTGGTACAACCCACCTTACAGTGATACCGTGGCCACAAACATTGGTCAACAGTTTTTTGAACTTTTGGATAAGTGCTTTACCCCGGACCATCAACTGTGGAAGATATTTAATAGGAACACCATCAAAATTAGTTACAGCTGCATGCTTAACATTCAACAAATAATAGCATCCCACAACACAAGAATCATGAACAAATCAATGACACCTTCATCACAGTCGGACTCCCCCAACTGCAACTGCCATGTGAACGACTCATGCCCCCTCGTAACAAAAGGCCAGATGAAAAGAGTTATCTACCAAGCTACGGTGATGAGAGATGACAACGGCAAAATAGAGACATACATCAGTCTAACAGAGGGAACGTTCAAAAAGAGGTTTAAGGCACACGTGCAGCTTTAGAAACAACAATTTAAAGAATGTAACATCTTTAAGCTGTTATATTTGGTCATTGGCGGACAGCAACATTAATTATTCAATAACCTGGAAAACCCTCTCAAAGAACAAAGCATATTCAACCAGTAGTAAAATGTGCAATCTATGTATAACTGAAAAATATTTTATCATTTGCAAACCAGAAATGTCCACATTGAATAACGGGAATGAATTGGCCAGCAGTTGCAGACATAGAGATAAGCACCTATTTTGTAATTATAAATAAATCATGCCAATAGACAAATATCCCCCCCCCATTGGACCATTAGCGATCATATGTTTTTGAATTTTTAAATATAGGCACCTCTCTCTTCCCCATTGGACATTGTGCATGTGATGTGCATGGCGAGGCAGTAAATGGTATTTTCTTTCCCGTGTAGCTTTATTGACAGCTGATGATTACTTATGGCATGAAACAGGCTTGTACTGTCTCGTAAAGAATTTACTTGAATCACTGGATTATATATATATATTATGATGAGCTCAATGAGTCTTAGCATATCTGATGGTGTAACCTCTTTAATGGGAGGATCTGTCAAAGTAAGCTTTAAATATTATTTTTAATTTAATTTAATTTTTTAAGTATAAACAATATTAAAGTTTGGACATCCGGAGGGAGCTTGGAGTAGAGCCGCTGCTCCTTCGTGTCGAAAGAAGCCAGTTGAGGTGGTTCGGGCATCTGATTAGGATGCCTTCTGGGCAACTTCCTTTAGAGGTTTACCGGGCATGGCCAACTGGGAGGAGACCCTGGGGTAGACCCAGAACTCGCTGGAGGGACTACATGTCCAATCTGGCCTTGGAACGCTTTGGGATCCCCCAGGAGGAGCTGGAAGGTGTTGCTGGGGAGAGGGACGTCTGGAGTGCACTACTTAGCTTGCTGCAGCTGCGACCCGACCCCGGAGAAGTGGCTGATGATGATGAATGAATGAGTGTTTTAGTATTTAATTAAGAACAATAAATTATACTTGTGTGTTACATTACTCCGCAAGAACAAAAACATATGTTCATACAAGAATGGAATCCAGCAGGTCATCCACAGGAAAAGACTTGGCCATATGGATTGACCTATCACTGCGGTGTCAATGACATGTCATGCAGGGATAATATATAGCCTGGTCAGTGCATTTTCTATGGGCATTTGCCCTGTGAACAAATGCTCGTATCTCAAAGACTGTACATCACACAACTTAGATTTTTTACATCACCGGTGTCACAAGAAGTTGGTGAACATTTTGATATATAATTTGTCCGAATAGAGCGAGAACTGAGGACATTACAGCACACTGTATTTTCATCTGTTTGTGTATGTGTTGATCAGAATGGCTCCCTCCATCTGTGTCAATGCATTTTCTAAGAAAGTCCACCCTCCTAGCAAACGCCCACATTGCACAGCTTCGATTTCTACATCATTTCACAAGAAGTCAGCAAACGTTTTGATCTGTCATGATGTGTCCGAATAGAATGAGAATTGAGGACATCATGGTGATTTTAAAACGACGAAAATTTGGGAGATTTGATGTGGCAATTAGAGTGCACCACATAAGGTCACATGATGCTAGTCTATGGGACATGCACCCTCCGAACAAACGTCCATATCTCAAAAGGGTAAACTTCAGGTCAGATATTTTTTCTTCGTGAATAGCTCGACAAATTTCCCTACGTTTTGATGTATTTTTTATGTACGTGCGTGGAAAATTGTGCGAGTAGCGGCAAGTTAGAAATCCTTGTGGCAAATTCGCAGATCTGTCCTCTGCACTTTAAATTCCCATTGGAAACCTCATGGGGGCAAATCCAGCACTAAAACGGGAATACCGGGAAAACCGCCGGAGGAATCCTTCCACAAAGCAATAGCAATCCGGGTGGGACCGAGCTGCTCAATTTAACACAAGAACTACCTTTTTAAGACAACACATAAGAAAACAATAGGGAAAATGTGATTTGGTTATTACAGCGTTCCCCAGTGGTCAAATTATGTATTTTTCCCCACAACCTTTGGAAGGGGTCCTGAGTCCATATACCAAGTTTGGTGTCAATACATCAAATAGCTGCTGAAATATGAGTTCACATCTTGCTTGGCGGCTTTGCAGCCGATTTCGATTGGCTGTAACGGTCCAATGGTTTCCCTCCATCCATCCATTATCCAAGCCGCTCCTGCTCTCAGAGTCGCAGGGATGGGGGAGCCTATCCCAGCAGTCATTGGGTGGCAGATGGAGAAACACTCTAGACAGGCCGCCAGGCCATCACAGGGCTTATCTTGTCATCACTTAAAATCTCTTCGTATTCAACAACTTCTCTCTTTTTTATTTTCCACATCATGTCTGTGTTATTATTCAATTGTGTCCCTCTTTTCTTCTGTTGTAACTCAGCTAAAGCTAAGCAAAAATCCATATAACATTTGTTGGGCTTGGTCTGAAGATCACCTGTAGCAAATTTGGTGAAAATTAGACAAAATGTGTGGCCTGTGAAAATTTTTTTTTAAATTTTCATGAAATCCAATATGGCAGAAAATCCAATTGGCGGATATTGTCATCACAGGGTGCGTTGAACTTGGTTTGATCCAAGGATTCCAACGGTACCTCATTTTCAAAAATCGAGCATAAAGTTTAAAAGTTACATTCATAAACATACCTCCAACTTTGACCCATAAGTAGCGCTAGAACACTCAAGGCACAGACACGAAACTTGTTGAAAAGAGTCATGGGACTGTCCCCAGTAAGTGTGTCAAGCTACACAACTTTTTATCATACGGTTCTAGGGGCTGCCATTGAAAACCTAGCCAGAAGTAGAAGAAGAAAAAGATGAGGAAGAATAATAATAAGAAACGGTAGAAACACTTGAGGTTCCTATGCAGCTTTGCTCCTTGGCTCCCAAAAAGTATTGATTTTTTTTTTGTATTGTGTGGGGAAATGTTCGACTGATGTAATAAAAAAAAATATGGCTTTCAAATTTAGATTACACAGTTGCCTTGGGAAAAATTACAGGAGTTGGCAATTCTCCCTGGGCCATGTAAATCTTCTAAAGAGCTTCTAATACATTATAATCACAGCAATGGAGAAGCCAAAAACAGAATTTGTGGTCTCATTAGAAACATGGCTCCAAATAAAAATATCAGACAAAAACACTGTTTACCACCAAAACCTTCACAAGACAGGAAAAGATGGGAAAGTACTGTGACACAGAACACAAACCATGTCTAGGACCAAGTAAAGCCATGTTCACTTGGAGTCTGACTGAAAAGGTGACTTGATGATCAAATTAAGTTTTTTTGTTGTTGTTTTAATTGCTTGGATAGACCCATTTCATTGTCTCAGAGTGTAATTACAGATTAGTGTCATACATAATAAATATACATTACAAATTTGCAATGGGTTGAAGTATAATAGGACGATGTGGTATGGTAGGCCTATACTTTTAAGCTGACCAGATATTTCCCTAGATAATAATAATAATAATGATAATAATAATATAGCCCTTTTCTAAAACAATGTTACAAAGTCTACCCAGGTTCTCTAGACCCATGTTTACACATAAGCCTTGTGTAGTGCAACATATTGTATCACAATAATTACCAACTTAACATAGTAGCATGCAATGTTTTTGCATTTATTGTCAAGCCTTTGTTTTATCTTTAGGTCACATTGGGTAGAGTATCAGGGGTGCAAAACACACAGCAAACCCAGCCCAGTCCACCTGTATCTAAGACAATACCACCAACAGATGCTACTTTTAAGCTGCCAAAGGCTACTGTTGCATGGTCGCCTTGTACAGTTAAGGTTGGTCACAATGTTTTATGTCAAACTTTTGATCGCTGCTGTACCAACTGTCACTTGGCCTTGACACCCTTCTGCCCTGTGTCATCTCCACAGGGTGCTGTGAGTAGACTATCAGGGGTGCAACAGACCCAGCCAACCCAGCCCAGTCCACCTGTACCCGAGGCAATACCACCAGCAGATGCTACTTTCAAGCTGCCAAAGGCTACTGTAGCATGGTCACCCTGTACAGTTAAGGTTGGTCACAATGTTTTATGTCAACCTTTTTATCACTGCTGAAACAATGTCACTTGACCTTGACATCCTTCTCTCCTGTGTCATCTCCACAGGGTGCTGTGAGTAGACTATCAGCGGGGCAACAGACCCAGCCAACCCAGCCCAGTCCACCTGTATCTGAGGCAATACCACCAGCAGATGCTATTTTCAAGCTGCCAAAGGCTACTGTAGCATGGTCGCCTCATAAAGTTAAGGTTGGTCACAATGTTTTTCTTCAATTTGATGCAGCTACAACACTTGCAGCCTATCCCCAATGTTCTATAAATACAGGATAAAACACATGCAAGTCTACATGCTCTTTTGTATGTAGCATGTTCACCAAAAACTTAATAGTAAAGCTAAATTGACAGACTGTTATTTTCACTTTCATTACCGACTGAGTTGCCTAACCCTGATAATCACAGTGTCACTATTTTGTGATAGCGATCCCATTCTCCCCTGTGTCACCTCCACAGGGTGCTGTGAGTAGACTCTCAGGGGTGCAACAGACCCAGCCGACCCAGCCCAGTCCACCTATATCTGGGGCAATACCACCAGTAGATCCTGCTTTCATGCTGCCAAAGGTTACTGTAGCATGGTCGCCTCATACAGTTAAGGTTGGTCACAATGTTTTTTGTCAGTTTCATGCATCTACAACACTTGCAGCCTATCCCCAATGTTCTATAAATACAGGATAAAACATGCCTAAGTATACATGCTTTTTGTATGTAGAGTGAGCACCAAAAACTGCATAGTAAAACTAAATTGACAGAATACCTGTTATTTTCACTTTCATCACTGTTGCCTAGCCCTGATTATCACAGTGTCGCTATTTTGTGATAGCAATCCCATTCTCCTGTGTCATCTAGGGATGGGAACCAAAACCTGTTATTAAATGGGCACCGGTGCTTAATTTTTAAAGACTGTAGTATTGATAAGCTCTGACGTTAATGATTCTGCTATCAGTATTTGAGAAATTAAGAAAATAAATTTCCTATTTATTTAGGCTTCATAAGTGTTACCGTACACCTTTTATCTCACCAACTCCGTTTCTAATTTGCAATAAAATTAAAACATTTGGCTATGATGCATTTTCGCTCTTCCCAATTCAGAAGAGAGATCATTCTCTTAGAGCCTGTCGTATATGCAAGCCAAGGGGCGGGGCCAGCTCTCTTCCTCTCTCTCAGACACATGCACACACAGATCCACAGAGCTTGCTCTTAGTGACAATGGCGGAGAGGACTAAATGATAAAAAGTCTGGTTATACTTCACTAGAGTTGATACTGACAATGCTCACTGCCACAAGTGCAACAAGTCTTTTGTATGTAAGGGCGGAAATGCAAGCAATCTTTCGAAACATCTACCAAAAGTGCATCAAATACAGGTGGAGAAACGCACAATTTTTGACTGCCTAGCTCGTAGTTCAACTCTCGTTGCCCCATCCACCTCATGTATGCTATATATGCTAGCAGCTGACTTACGGCGTAGTGATCAATGGAATAGGATGCAACTTTCGGGGCTCCTGCAATAATCTTTGAAAAGATCCTACCCAAGGCACACGTATTATATATTTTTGGTGTAAGTTTTACCCAATACTTTAACTTAGACCTCTTGCTGACCAAAATGCCTCAAAAAGTCAAAACTGGGGCACATCAACTGCACAACCACTGTAGCTTGCTCCGCACACCGAATCCCCACCTCGTAGTGACTCCTCTTCCCGCCTGGGTGGAGCTCCCACACAAACAGATGTTGCTGCCCCCTCCAATTTAAAAGCTGAGCTGCTCTCTTCCCTTCACAATGAGATGGAGGTTATTTTCAAGACCAAGCTCCAAGTGGCCTTGAGTGAGAACTTATCATCCATCAAGGCAGAGCTACAGACAGTAAAATCAGAAGTATTTGCCAGCGTTATGAACATCCAGTCCGACATGAACGCTCTGAAGGATACCATTGGTGAAATTGAAACCTCACTTTCCACCTTTACCGACAACATTGCTACACTCTGGGTTAAAGTGGAACTGTCAGCTGAACTGGGAAGAGTGGAAAGTAAATGCGAGAATCTTAAGGTGAGAAGTATGGAGAAGACCAGAAGGAGTTACATTTTGTCTTTTTGGGTTTAGAGAAAGCATTTGACAGGGTGCCAAGAGAGGAGGTGTGGTATTGTATGAGGAAGTCGGAAATTGCAGAGAAGTATGTAGGAGTGGTGGAGGATACGTATGTATGAGGGAAGTGTGACAGTAGTGAAGTGTGTGGTTGGAATGACAGATGGGTTTAAGGTGGAGGTGGGATTACATCAAGGATTGGCTTTGAACCCTTTCTTGTTTGCAATGGTGATGGACAGGTTGATGGACCAGATCAAGCAGGAGTGCAGAAGAGAGGTGAAGAAGATAGTGCAGGCAAGGTGGAGTGGGTGGAGAAGTGTGTCAGGAGTGATATGTGACAGAAGGGTACCAGCAAGAGTTAAAGGGAAGGTTTACATGTTATGTTATATGGTTTGGAGACAGTGGCACTGATGAAAAGACAGGAGGCGGAGCTGGAGGTGGCAGAGTTGAAGATGCTAAGATTTTCATTGGGAGTGACGAAGAAGGACAGGATTAGGAACGAGTATATTAGATGGACAACTCAGGTTGGACAATTTGAATTTATTCCTGATTTTTCCCTTTTTTCTCCCAATTTAGTGGCCAATCGATCCCTATTTTAATTCAAACACCCACCCTCGCACTGTATGCGTTCGCCAACTGCATCTCTCCGGCCGGCAGTCTCGAAGGAGACCGCCTCGCCACTTTCGTGACAAGGCGACTCCAAGCCGAACCACTGTTTTTCCGACACACACAGAGACGCATTCACGTGACGAACACAAGCCGACTCCGCCCCCCTCCCGAAGACAGCGTTGCCAATGATCGCTGCTTCGTCGAGTCCGGCCATAGTCGGATCTGACGAGACCGGGGCGCGAACCCCAGTCCCCAGTGGGCAACTGCATCGACACAGAGCCGATGCTTAGACCGCTACACCACCGCGGACCCAGGTTGGACAATTTGGAGACAAAGCAAGAGAGGCAAGATTGAGATGGCTTGGACATGTGTGAAGGAGAGATGCTGGGTATATTGGGAGAAGGATGCTGAATATAGAGCTGCCAGGGAATGGGAAAAGAGGAGGGCCAAAGAGGAGGTTTATGTATGTGGTGAGAGAGGACATGCACATGGCTGGTGTGACAGAGGAAGATGCAGAGGACGGGAAGAGATGGAAATTGATGATCCGCTGTGGCAACCCCTAACGGGAACAGCCAAAAGTAGTAGTACCAGTAGTAGATCTTGAGGTGAGATCACGGCGTAAGAATATAAGGATAGTGGGTATTCCCGAGGACTCAACCAACTCCTCCACTGCAGCGGCTAGAGCCACTCTTGGACTGCGTTCATCGCACTCTCCAACCGAAGCCAAAATCTGGTGAGCGCCCTCGCCCAGTAACCACCCGACTACATTATCATATGGACTGTGTTGATATTCTGCGGGGAGCCAGAGCCCAACAATTGATCAAGATTCAGGACATAGTCATCTCTGTCTTTTCTGACTACACTGCGAAGACAGCCCACACCCGAGCTGCCTTCAATGCCATCCGGCGCCACCTCTGTGAGATACCAGGGATACAATTTGGTTTGCTATACCCGGTGTGCCTCCATGTTACGCATAATGGTGCTGAGAAGGAGTTTAAATCACCAGAAGACGCCAGCACATTCATTAAAACACTGGGTAAGTAAGAGCACTGAGAAAAGTCATAATGTTCATGATGTACCTCTCAATTAGTATAGACAATTACTAATTCTTTACTACACACACCAAGTTATATGACGCTGAAGTGAATTTGGTTATTTGTACCTTGTTGTTTATCATTAAGTTTGCAGGAACCCAAAACAACGTCTAACTGCCGCTATTAGGTCAAAAGTCATAAGCATGTCTGTTTTGGACTTAGCACTAGGTTCTCAATGGTTTGAGGATAAGTTTGATGTAAGCGCTTTGGGGGGATGGGGAGGGGCTGTTTGGTATTTGGGCTGTTCTGTTTCGATAGTGGTTTGTGTTTGTTTTTTCTTTCTTTCCTTTTTTCTTCCATCTTTTTTTCTTCTTTTCTCCTTTTCCGAGGGATGGGGGTGAGCTTCATTCTCACTCTCTTGCTAAGTATTTAATAAATAGCAACTAATACTAGTAATTCAGGAATCCACATATTAGCTCTCCTGTGAGGTTTGTGAGCTGGAATATTAAAGGTATGGGGAGCCCTATGAAGAGAATGAGAGTATTTTCTCATTTGAAACGACTTAGAGCTGACCTAGTGTTTCTGCAGGAGACCCATATGAATACCAGTGACCAGGTCAGATTAAAATGCCCATGGGTGTCTGAGGTGTTTCTCTCAAATTTCAACCCTAAAGCCATAGGGATTGCTATTTTAATTACCAAGTTAAATCAATTTTCAGCCTCCAAAGTTATATCTGATAAAAATGACAGATATTTAATTGTCTCAGGTACACTGTCTCATGTTCCCATTTTACTAGTTAATGTTTATGCCCCCAATTTTTGATGACCCACACTTTATGAATAAGCCGTTTAAATGTCTCCCTTTGTTAAATAAAAACCTCCTTATATTTGGAGGGGACATGAGTTGCGTAATTGATCCCACTCTAGACCGCTGTAATCCCCGAACCCTGACCCCATCGTTAATGTCGAGATCAGTTTCTGATTTCATGCCTAAAAATAGTTGCATTGATCCTTGGAGAGTCTATAACCCCCATATCAAGGAATATTCCTTTTTTTCCACAAATGCTTCAGTCTTTCTCTCAGATTGATTATGATTTCATTGATGCCAAACTAATTTCCAATGTGTTAAACATTAAATACCATCCTATTGTTATCTCTGACCCTTATCCCTTAAAAAAATAAAAAACCATTCAATTTTATAAAAAAAAATCATTCTGTAAATAGTTCTTACTCTTGTGATAAAAAAAGAAAGATCTGAAGCTCAATTCTGAGATTGTTCTGTAAAGAGTTGTATAATAAACAATAAATATAGCAACTTCTGATCAAGTCATATCCATTTCAAGCTTAAAATATCAACTTCTGGGGGCGTCCGGGTAGCATAGCAATCTATTCTATTGCCTACCATTAGGGGATCGTCATTTCAAATCCCCATGCTACCTCTTGCTTAGTTGGGCATTCCTACAGACACAATTGGCCGTGTCTGCAGGTGGGAAGCCGGATTTGGGTATGTGTCCTGATTGCTGCACTAGCGCCCCCTCTGATCGGTCAGGGAGCCTGTTCAGGGGAGAGGGGGAACTGGGGGGAATAGCATGATCCTCCCACGCGCTAAGTCCCCCTGGCGAAACTCCTCACTGTCAGGTGAAAAGAAGTGGCTGGTGACGCCACATGTATCAGAGGATGCATGTGGTAGTCGGCGGCCCTCCCCGGATCAGCAGAAGGGGTGGAGCAGTGACCGGAATGGCTAGTACATTTGGGAGAAAAGGGGGATATAAAAATAAATAAATCTGTGTGTGTGTATATACAGTGGCTTGCAAAAGTATTCATACCCCTTGAACTTTTCCACATTTTGTCACGTTACGACCACAAACATAAATATATTTTATTGGAATTTTATGTGAAAGACCAACACAAAGTGGCACACAATTGTGAAGTACAAGGAAAATTATACATGATTTTAAATTTTTTTTACAAATAAAAAACTGAAAAGTGCGGTGTGCAAAAGTATTCAGCCCTCTTTTCTCTGAGTGCAACCAATTGCCTTCAGACGTTGCCTGATGATTGCTGAATGATCGAATGTTGACCTACTGACTAAATAGAGTCAACCTGTGTGTAATCTAATCTCAGTACAAATACATCTGTTCTGTGACGGCCTCAGAGGTTTGTTAAGAGAATATTGGGGAGCAAACAGCATCATGAAGTCCAAGGAACACACCAGACAGGTCAGGGATAAAGTTGTGGAGAAGTTTAAAGCAGGGTTAGGCTATAAAAAGATTTCCCAAGCTTTGAACATCTCACGGAGCACTGTTCAATCCATCATCCGGAAATGGAAAGAATATGGCACAACTGCAAACCTACCAAGACACGGCCGTCCACCTAAACTTACAGGCCGAACAAGGACAGCACTGATCAGAGATGCAGCCAAGAGGCCCATGGTGACTCTCGACGAACTGCAGAGCTCCACAGCTGAGGTGGGGGAATCTGTCCACAGGACAACTATTGGTCGTGCATTGCACAGATCTGGCCTTTATGGAAGAGTGGCAAGAAGAAAGCCATTGTTAAAAGAAAACCATAAGAAGTCCCATTTGCAGTTTGCCAGAAGCCATGTGAGGGACACAGCAAACATGTGGAAGAAGGTGATCTGGTCAGATGAGACCAAAATTGAACTTTTTGGCCTAAATGCAAAACGCTATGTGTGGCGGAAAACTAACACTGCACATCACTCTGAACACACCATCCCCACTGTCAAACATGGTGGTGGCAGCATCATGCTCTGGGGGTGCTTCTCTTCAGCAGGGACAGGGAAGATGGTCAGAGTTGATGGGAAGATGGATGGAGCCAAATACAGGGCAATCTTGGAAGAAAACCTGTTGGAGTCTGCAAAAGACTTGAGACTGGGGCGGAGGTTCACCTTCCAGCAGGACAACGACCCTAAACATAAAGCCAGGGCTACAATGGAATGGTTTAAAACAAAACAGATTCATGTGTTAGAATGGCCCAGTCAAAGTCCAGACCTAAATCCAATTGAGAATCTGTGGCAAGATCTGAAACCTGCCGTTCACAAACGCTCTCCATCTAATCTGACTGAGCTTGAGCTGTTTTGCAAAGAAGAATGGGCAAAAATTTCAGTCTCTAGATGTGCAAAGCTGGTAGAGACATACCCCAAAAGACTTGCAGCTGTAATTGCAGCAAAAGGCGGTTCCACAAAGTATTGACTCAGGGGGGCTGAATACTTTTGCACACCGCACTTTTCAGTTTTTTATTTGTAATTTTTTTTTTAAATCATGTATAATTTTCTTTGTACTTCACAATTGTGTGCCACTTTGTGTTGGTCTTTCACATAAAATTCCAACAAAATATATTTACACATGTTTGTGGTCGAAATATGACAAAATGTGGAAAAGTTCAAGGGGTATGAATACTTTTGCAAGCCACTGTATATACAGTGCGTCCGGAAAGTATTCACACCCTTTCACTTTCCCCACATTTTGTTATGTTACAGCCTTATTCCAAAATGGATTAAATTCCTTTTTTTCTCATCAATCTACACACAATACCCCATAATGACAAATTGAAAAAGTTTTTGTAGAAATTTTTGCAAATTTATTAAAAATAAAAAACTGCAATATTGCATGTACATAAGTATTCACACCCTTTGCTATGACACTCAAAATTGAGCTCAGGTTCATCCTGTTTCTACTGATCATCCTTGAGATGTTTCTACATCTTGACTGGAGTCCACCCATAGTAAATTTAATTGATTGGACATGATTTGGAAAGGCACACACCTGTCTATATAAGGTCCCACTGTTGACAGTGCATGTCAGAACAGAAACCAAGCCATGAAGTCAAAGGAATTGTCTGTCGACCTCCGAGACAGGATTGTATCAAGGCACAGATCTGGGGAAGGGTACAAGACAATTTCTACAGCTTTGAAGGTCCCAAAGAGCACAGTGGTCTCCATCATTCGTAAATGGAAGAAGTTTGGATCCACCAGGACTCTTCCTAGAGCTGGCCGCCCAGCCAAACTGAGCAATCGGGGGAGAAGGGCCTTGGTCAAGGAGGTGACCAAGAACCCGATGGTCACTCTGACAGAGCTCCAGCGTTCCTCTGTGGAGATGGGAGAACCTTCCAGAAGGACAACCATCTCTGCAGCACTCCACCAATCAGTCCTTTATGGTAGAGTGGCCAGACAGAAGCCTCTGCTCAGTAAAAGGCACATGACAGCCCGCTTGGAGTTTGCCAGAAATCACCTAAAGGACTCTCAGACCATGAGAAACAAGATTCTCTGGTCTGGTGAAACCAAGGTTGAACTTGTTGGCCTGAATGCCAAACGTCACATCTGGAAGAAACCAGGCACCGCTCATCACCTTGCTAATACCATCCCTACAGTGAAGCATGGTGGTGGCAGCATCATGCTGTGGGGATGTTTTTCAGCAGCAGGAACTGGGAGACTAGTCAGGATCGAGGGAAAGATGAATGGAGCAAAGTACAGAGAGATCATTGACGAAAACCTGCTCCAGAGCGCTCAGGACCTCAGACTGGGGCGAAGGTTTACCTTTCAACACGACAACGACCCTAAGCACACAGCCAAGACAATGAAGGAGTGGCTTCGGGACAAGTCTGTGAATGTCCTTGAGTGGCCCAGCCAGAGCCCAGACTTGAACCCCATTGAACATCTCTGGAAAGACCTGAAAATAGTTGTGCAGTGACGCTCCCCATCTAACCTCACAGAGCTCGAGAGGATCTGAAGAGAAGAATGGGAGAAATACCCCAAATATAGGTGTCAAGCTTGTAGCGTCATACCCAAGAAGACTTGAGGCTGTAATCGCTGCCAAGGGTGCCTCAACCAAGTACTGAGTAAAGGGGGTGAATACTTATGTACATGCAATATTTCCGTTTTTTATTTTTAACAAATTTGCAAAAATTTCTACAAAACCTTTTTCACTTTGTCATTATGGGGTATTGTATGTAGATTGATGAGAAAAAAAAGGAATTTAATCCCTTTTGGAATAAGGCTGTAACATAACAAAATGTGGGGAAAGTGAAGGGGTGTGAATACTTTCCGAATGCACTGTATATATATATATATATAAGTTGGGGATTCAAACGATAACTGAAAATGTTTTACCCTGATAAACAAATGCTGTATAATGCTGTATTCCGGAACAGCTCGGAAGAGTGCTGTAATTGGCCAGATACAACTGGGGAGAAAAACGGAGGGGGTGGGGGGGGACCAAGAGGGATAACAAACAGCCAAACAGTGGCGCGGCCATCTTAGGTAATGTTGAGGATAACAGAGATGGCGAGAAAGATGTAAAGTTGGAGGAAGAAATGGAAGGATGAGTGTGGTGTCTGTCTGGGGGATGTTGAATGGACTAATTTGTTAAAACACAACCTCGCTTCCTTATGTTACTCTTAATATAAATTCTATGGTGTTATCATGGAAAGAAATATTGTTTTATGTGCCTTACCTTTGACCCCTTTGACCTTTTCAAATATCCATCCCTCAGTTTCAGCTATGGATTTCCACCTACACAATAAGACCACTATGGAGGACAGTTATTTAGAAATAAGCAATACAGGAATTAAAATTGTTTATAAAGGGAGCATTGCACACACACATTGTGAGGCAGTGGCATTTGATATCTGACTTTATTAATGTTTTTTTCCCCCAATCCTCAATAGTAATTCTCACCCAGAAGAAACACTCAAATATGTAATTTCAAATAAAAACTACTACTGATAAAAAAGTATCAACTGCACTAATCATTATTGTTTTCCTCTTTCAAGTTGCCCTCTCAAAAGAGTTGCCAATTCTGCAAATTAACCTTTGGGGTAGCCAGTAAGATGTGCCGACATTGCAGAGCCAGGCAGCCTTACAATGCCAAGTTGGAGAAGGCGAAGGAAAAGCTTTTGGAGTGGAAGGAGAACCAAATAAACAAAAGCATAAACAAAGTGTATGATGCGACTCATTTAGTGGTAAGTTATGCTGTTGGTTTTAGATACAAATGAGTTGATGCCTTCTCAGAAAATAAGTTCTTACTGATCATTAACACTCACCTACATATCTAAACTTAGCACCAAAAGTAAGGAAATTTGTGTTTGGTAGATTATTTCTTTGTTGTAACAATGCTTCTTGGCAATAAATCTTATATCAGGCACCTGATTGTCAGCACCTGGGGTACCAGAAGCTCAAAACAAGAGTAAATAGCAACAGCAAAATAAGCTGTTTGGCATTGGCAGAGAAGATTTGGCAAATTTTCCATGGGCGCAACCCACATACTCAGCTCTGCTGCTCATCCCACAAATGCATGTTCCTTACAAATGTGGCCCCATTTAAAAGGGAAATAAACAGGCTTTCCAATGGTATAAGATTTATTGCCAAGAAGCATTGTTACAACAAAGAAATAATCTACCAAACTCAAATTTCCTTACTTTTTGTGCTAAGTATATATAGTCCTTCACATCCTGAATTGCCAGGGCTCTAGTTTTCTGGTGTCAAGGCTGGCACGTATGGTACAACTTGAATGCAACTAGTTTCTTGCAAGGTATTTGCATTTCAGATTTAATTAGAGATGCACCATAACCACATTTTCACTGCCGATATTGATTCTGAGTAGGAAACTTTAATTTTTCCAATACAGAGTATTTATCTGATCCTTTTTTCTTTTTTTTTTACAGAACTGTACATACTTGACCAGTATTTGGGGTTATTGGATAAAAATAATTAAGATAATCTAACATCCTTGCATATGTAGAAAAAGGTTGAAAATCAAATGGCTTTGATTTGATTTCTGACGTATCTATGGCTTATGCTTGTAGCAACACCAAAAGTAAAATGGAAATCTGAAACTAATTGTACAAAAGAGGCATTGTGCAAAACCAGCCTGATTTCAGGAAATGTAGGTGTTGCATAAAGTACAAGTCAGGGCTTGATTCACTATGGTTTTGCAGTGTGTATATTTTGAGCTATACCTCCATAACGACCAAAATAGAATGCTGTGCTCCTCTATCGCTGCCAGCTAGCTCGGCTCTTCACTAGCTAGCGTCACCAAAGTGAGCTGAATAAGATACCTTGATCAAGAGTTGTTCGTATACCCACTGGCAAGTCTTGAGTTTTATACTTGCCTTAACTTGAACCTGCAACTACAACTAAATTACCTGAAAAGATTTAGGCGTATTTACCATCTAAAGCCTTTCACATGTCTAAATGTCGACCTCATGCTCAGTAAGCAGATATTGAGATTGGTATAACGGCGTATCGCTGGCAAAATCTGCAAGCGCAAATGAGATCCATCTCAAACAGCCATGCATGCATATTATTTTGCGAGTGCTTTCACAGCACTCGCGTGCGGAATATTGCTGCTTGCGCGAGCAATATTGTAGCCTGATGAGAAAACCATGCTTCGAGCATGCGACTGTTATCCTCAAGCGCACAACGACGTTCTCTCCTGCTGTACGGCAACTCCACTTGGACAAACCACATAAACCAGTTCTATATGAAAGTGCCCTGAACTAACTTATGTCGTGATTTGGCACTATCCATCCACCCATTATCAAAACCACTTATCCTGCTGTCACACACACACTCACACACACACACACACACACACACACACACACACACACACACACACACACACACACACACACACACACAATTTAATATGGCCGATTCACCTGACCTACATGTCTGGACTGTGTGAGGAAACCAGAGCCCCCGGAGGAAACCCACACAGACATGGGGAGAACATGCAAACTCCACACAGAGGACGAACTCAGGACGACCCCCCAAGGTTAGACTACCCCGGGGCTTGAACTCAAGAACTTCTTGCTGTGAGGTGACCGCGCCAACCACTGCGCCACCGTAGATTTGGCACTGTGGAATTGACTTGACTCGCTTGTTTCTTCCGTCATTGTCATAAATTTGATAGAACACGAACACTGTTTTGTTTTTTGTTTTTTTAACTTAGATCCTGTAGTTATTTTTTGGTAAAATGTTAGTGTAGGCAAAGATTGAATACACATAGATAAAACAGACATATTTAACAAGCGTTTATGAATGAGCAGGCAAAAGTTTTGCGAGCAGGAGCGCAATGACAGTAGTTGTGCACGCAAAGATAAGTGACACGCTCCTTCGGATTCTGCGCATGCCCGAAGCATGGTGTAACCCCGCCCTTTTCAACCACTGTGCTGTGTGCCACAAGAAATTGTCAGGTGTGCTGTGGGAAATTATCTAATTCCACTTAATGGGTCCAGAAGAATTTATCTTAAGCTGCACTAAATAATTAATTTCATACAGCTCTCGTTGAGCGTCAATGGTTGAGCTATGGTGGTAGGCCTACGCAGTCAACATCTAAGGAAGTACTCGCCTGTGGGGGTGGTAGGTAGCGCGATTGGTAATTATTTTTTATTCCAGACAATAGAATTAAAGATACAGGTAGACTGTTAGCCACAAGTGACAAAGTGCTAAAAATTGAGAAATATTTGAAGAGAAAAGATGCTCCTGATCAAAGTCGGACTAACCCAGATAAAGAGCCCACTACAAGTGGGGGTCAAAAGAATAAATTGTTTCAGAGCATGGGAATAATGAAGCGTGATAGAGGGTAACTATTGTAATCTACAAAACACTCACTGTCCAATTGTTAGGACGACACCAATTTTAGTCGAGTGGTTAGTGACATTGCCTTGTGGTGCAGTACATGCCGGATCGAATCCCGCAGTGGGCGGAAATAATGCTCTGTTACCATGGTTTTCTCTTCGCAGGTTACAATATTGCTCACACCAGCAGAGCTGGCCTATTCTGCGCACAAGTGCTGTGAAAGTATCCCGTGTATCATTCGATTATTTCATATCCGATTGAGAATCCAAAATCAGAAAGCCAATAATGGGCTGTTTTCGTTGTTTTAAATTTGTTCTCAAGTTAAAAATAGAACATGAGAAAATGGATATTTGTCTTCGATTTTGTCATTTAAGATCGTCTTTTTTTTCTCGCACGCCTGGACAGACATGAGTAAGTCATTCAGTCATTCCATTCTGTCTGGTAGCTACCAGACATCACACATCACTCATGTGTCCAAATGAACTGATTCGCCTTTCAGTGATTTCGTTACCTGGATTATTAAGCATGCATAGAGACATTCTCCTGTAAAGCTTAAGTCTTTTGGGTCAAATCTTACCTAGTGTTTTTTGATGCCTTTTAGTTATAACATGTAATGCAGGATATCGTGATAAATAAGTATATCACAGGTTCCGCAAAATGCAGTGTCTCGTTATCATCACTTGTAATTTTCTGAGTCTGTTCCACGTTCATCCCTGTTGGTCTCTGTTTTGGTTCTACTGCAGGTTGCAGCACGGTTCATATTTGGATATTTGATTATGACTAAAGCACTACTTTTAAGCACTGACCTGTGATTGATTAGATTTGATTATGATTGATAGATTATGATGTTTTGTTCATTTCTCATCTAGCTGTGGTGGCGATGTTCTCGCTATGGTGGCCCACCAACCCTAAATGAATGTGGAGGAAACACTGACAGATTTGCTATGTATGAATACACTACCCTGACCCTCCTTGTAAAGCTAATCCCATCTGAATAGGGATCAAAGTAATGCAAAATTGTACATGTTAAGCCCTCAATCAGCCAAACAAACTGCATTCTAGCTTTATTTGCACCTAATTTATAGCCATTGATTAATGTTATGATTTGATATTTTGTTCCAGCTCCGTAAGTGGGACCTTTTGGATAGATACCCTATCCTCTTGCTGGGCAAGAGAGTAGGACAAAGATTTGTGGCTGAGTCCCTCTGTCCTCGGCCCATGCTCAATGAAGAGGAAAGACATGGTCTCCTCACCATAAAGAGGATATATGAAAGACTTCTTAATGGTAATGTGAACAAATGTGCAAGACAGTTTTACACTTGAGATTCATGAATGACTGCTAAATGACTGCATTGACTGATTATGCTAGTTTGGGGAAAGAGCTTTACAGACAGTATACAACTGCAGCCAGCAGAGCAGTTTTCCCCCCTTAAATGGAAAAAATCAAAACCCTATGAATTTCTAATTTGAAATCAGACAACATGTGTTTACAGTGTGCTTTTGTAACACATCTCACATGTGATGCTATGAAAATTACTTGAGGAATCATGTAAGAATGTGGAGTTATAGGTCATGTGAAGTTTTCCAAACACACAGGAAATGTGATGTGACACTGTTGTTTGTTCATTAGGGAAAAGAAATCACTGGGTAGATCGGCTATTCAGTAGTATTTGGGCCTATACCATGACTGCTTAAAAGTTCCATGGGGTTGGGCACCGTAAACCACACCTGGACACCATATAAATGCATCTCAAAAAACTAGAATATTGTGGAAAAGTTCATTATTTTCCGTAATTTAATTCAAAAAGAGAAACTTTCATATATTCTAGATTCATTACAAATAAAGTGAAATATGTCAAGCCTTTTTTGTTTTACTCTTTATGATTACGGCTTACAGCTCATGAAAATCAAAAATCCAGTATCTGAGAATAGAATATTACATATAAGACCAATAAAAAAAATTATAATACAGAAATGTCAACCTTCTGAAAAGTAATAATAATAAATCCATCTTATATAGCGCTTTTCAAGTACTCAAAGTCGCTTTACAATAAATGGAGTGAAACAAGACGACAGATGAACATAACACAGACATACAGGGGTGGATGGGAAGGGGAGCTACGAGAGGGAGAAGCAGCAGCCACAGACGACGCCAGCAGTACTCTCCGACTTGGACAGATATAAAGTGAAAGAAAAACAAACATCATAAATCACAGATGCAGGTCAAGCGCTCAGTCCCCAGCCTGCCCCAGTCCAGGGGTGTATGAGCGGTTTGGGGGGCACGAGAAGGCAATGGAGAAAAAGTGTGTCTTCAGACGGGATCTGAAGAGAGAGGGATTCTGAGTCTCTAATGATTTGGGGAAGTGAGTTCCAGAGCCTGGGAGCTGCTCTGGAGAAGGCTCGGTCACCAAAGCCATGGAGGTTGGACCTGGGGGTAGAGAGAAGGGAGGCTGAGGTGGATCTGAGGGACCGAGAGGGTTGATAGGGGCAGAGGAGATCGGTGAGGTATGGGGGAGCCAATTTGTGAAGGGCTTTATAGGTAAGAACCAGGAGTTTGTAATTTATCCAGTGGGAGATGGGTAGCCAGTGGAGGTCTTTTAGGACTGGGGTGATGTGGTGCCAGGATTTGGTGAAAGTTAAAAGTCAGGCGGATGCATTCTGGACCAATTGGAGTCTCTTGATAGAGCTAGCACTGATGCCATAGAGGAGTGAGTTGCAGTAATCAAGACGGGAGGAGATGAAGGCATGGATCAGTATCTCAGCAGCAAGGCGTGTGAGAGAGGATCTTATTTTTGCGAAGGTGATAGAAGGAGGATTTGACCATTTGGCGGATATGTGGCTCCAGGGAGAGGGTGGGATAAAGGATCACACCAAGGTTGCATGCCTGGGGGGAAGGGGAGACAGTAGTGCCATCGATGGTGAGTGCAAGGTTGTTGATTTTGCTGAGAGTGGACTTGGAGCCAATGAAGAGGAGTTCAGTTTTGTCACTGTTGAGTTTGAGGAGGTTTTGCTGCATCCAGACTTTAACTGCAGACAGACAGGAGTCGATGTGAGAGAGGGGTGGATTGTGAGGGGATTTGGTGCTGAGGTATATCTGGGTGTCATCAGCATAACAGTGGAAGTCCAAGTTGAAATGGCGGAGAATCTGACCAAGAGGGAGGTTGTAGATGATGAAAAGGAGTGGGCCGAGTACAGAACCTTGGGGAACACCTTGTGTGACTGTGGATGGAACAGAGGAGTGGCTGTGAAGTGAGATGAAGTGTGACCTGTTGGAGAGGTAAGACTGGAGCCAGCTGAGTATGGTGCCTTCAATACCGACATCTTTCAATCTGGTGAGAAGGATGTTGTGACTCACAGTATCGAAGGCTGAACTCAGGTCAAGGAGGATGAGGATGTTAAGGGCTCCAGTATCAGCAGAGATGAGGATGTCATTAAGTACTTTAAGGAGTGCAGTTTCAGTGCTGTGGAGTGGGCAAAAACCAGACTGGATGGGTTCAAGTAGGTTGTTGGAGTGTAGGTAGGTTTGGAGTTGTGTGGCGACAATGCGTTCCAGGGTTTTAGAGAGGAGGGGGAGATTGGAAATTGGCCGGTAGTGGTTGAGGCAGGATGGATTTAGACCAGGTTTCTTGAGAATTGGGGTGACAGCTGCAGTTTTGTAGGAAGAGGGGACAATTCCATGGGACAGTGAGGAATTGAAAAGTTTGGTGAGGTAGGGGCATAGGGCAGGGAGGCATTTCTTCAGTAGGGGTGTGGGGAGGAGATCAAGGGAGCATGTTGTGGATTTTGATGAGCTGATGAGTTCAGAGATTGTGGTAGGGGCAACTGGAACAAACCGGGAGAGGCGGCGATCAGGAGGAGGGGTATGGAGGTCAAGAGGAATGGGGAGAAGAGGGGCCGCAGTAGGTGCTGCTGAGTCAGACGCAGGGGGCAGTGATTTGTTGATAGTGGCGATTTTGTCTGCAAAAAATTGGAGAAATTAGTTGCATTGTTCAGCAGTAGAGTTGGAGAGGGCATCGACACGGGGCTTGATGAGGTTGTTTACAGTGGCGAAGAGGGTGCGGGGGTTGTGGTTGGAATCATTAATGATGGTGGAAAAATAGGCAGACTTGGCGGCGGTGAGGGCATCTTTGAAGGCAGAGAGGTGGAGGTTGTGGGCTTCTTGATGTACAGTGAGAGATGTTTTCTTGGCAAGTCGTTCCATTTGGCGGGCAGTCTGTTTCATTGTGCGGAGCTCAGGTGTGAACCAGGGTGCAGAGGTGTTGAAGGAGACTGTTTTTGTTTTGAGAGGGGCCAGTGTGTTTAAGGAGGCAGACAGGGTGGCGTTGAGGTGATTGGTGAGATCATCAGGTAAGGTAGAGGCTGGTTCCAGGGGGAGAGCAGAGGAGAGCAGATCGGAGAGTTGGAGGGGGTCAATAGATTTAGTATTGCGGAATGTTATTTCTCTGAGGAGGTGTGGCCGAGGAGTTGGGGATGGAATAGTGAACTGGATGAGATTATGGTCTGACAGAGGAAATGGGGATGGGTGGATGTTGTGTATCGGTAGATTGACAGAGCAGACCAGGTCAAGGATATGGCCTTTGACATGGGTGGGGAAAGTGACATGCTGGGTGAGGTTGAAATTGTCCAATAGAGTGATGAATTCTGATGCAAACTTACAGGTGGGTAAATCAATGTGAATGTTAAAATCACCAAGCAGTAGTAAGTGTGAGGAGAGAGATGAGGCTATTGTGAGGAGTTCAGAGAGGTCAGATGACAAGAAAGATGGATTTGGTGTGGGTGGCCGGTAGATGAGAATGACAGCCATTGAGCAGGTTTTAAAAGTGAGGAATTCAAATGATGAGATGGTGGGGAGTGAGAGCTCAGTGGTCCTGAAGTTCTGATTGAATAAGGCAGCAAGACCACCTCCACGACGGGATGGACGGGGTCTGCAGATGTAGCCAAAACCAGGGGGGGATGCTTCATTGAGGGAGAAAAAGTCGCCAGGTTTCAGTGAGCAGGAGAAAGCCAAATGAATTATCAGTGATTGTTTCATGTAGGGTAAGGGCTTTGTTATTTAGTGATCCGGTGTTAAGGAGGGCAACGTTGATGGAATGAGAAGGCAATGTAGTGGGGGCATGCTGGAGAGGTCTGAGGTTGTCCAGGTTAGTAGTGCGGGGGGGTGCAGTGGAGGGGGGGTGGTGGGAGCATACGGTTTGGATGTGGGATATCGTATCGGGGTTAGTGGAAGAATGTAGATGACAGGAGTGTCTGGGGCCGCGATGAAGATAACGGCGGCAGCGGAGGATGCCAGCAGAGAGAGCGGAAGTGCGTGCAACAGAGGAGAGCCGGTAGTTTTTGTTGAGGGACAGGAGTTCATCAGGAGAATAGTGTAAGGGAGGAGGAGGGAAACTAAACGGGAGAAAATAAAAAGGGAAACCAGAGTATTCTATGTAGTCATAATAAGGGGGGTAATGTAAGTAAAAACAGAAGAGGGCATAGTGTTGGTTCCATGAGACGGGTGGGTTAATAATGTTGGAAACGTAAGCGGGATAGCGCAGAACATGGATGGGATGAGGCTAGCTACTCACGATATGAAGGGGAGTGCAGCCAGGGATGGTGATGTCCAGATTACGCTAGTCCCAGTTGATGATGGCCCAAAGAGGGATAGTGTCCACTGCTGAGGGAAAATAAAGAAAATAATCCAGCGGGGTTGAGGGACGTAGCCAGATCCGCAAACTAGCATGCAGAACCAGGAGGTCAGAGCTCATGTAACGGTAACGTTAGCCGAGTGGTGGTTAGCCAGTTGCAGTTAGCACGATGGGCGAAAAAAAGAAAAAAGGGATGGTGATGTCCAGATTATGCTAGTCCCAGTTGATGATGGTCCAAAGAGGGATAGTGTCCACTGCCGAGGGAAACTGAAATAAATAATCCAGCGGGGGTTGGAGGACGGAGCCAGATCCGCAAACTAGCGTGGAGAGCCAGGACGTCAGAGCTCACGTAAAGCTAACGTTAGCGAAGTGGTGGTTAGCCAGTTAGCTAGTTAGGGCGGCTAGCACGGCTCGCCGAACAAACGGGAACAGAGAGGGGAAAGACAAGACGGTGGGAGAAGCGGCCATCTCCAATCTCCAAAAGTGTGTTCATTTATGCACTCAATACTTGGCTGGGGCTCCTTTTGCACAAATTACTGCATCAATGCAGCGTGACATGGAGGCAATCAGCCTGTGGCACTGCTGAGGTGTTATGGAAGCCCAGATTGCTTTGATAGCGGCCTTCAGCTCGTCTACATTGTTGGGTCTGGTGTCTCTCATCTTCCTCTTGACAATACTCCATATGCCACAGAAGGTCATTGCTGAAAGGGCTGGCTGTTTGCATAGTGCTGTATCAAAGCATATCCATTGGAAAGTTGACTGGAAGGGAAACGTGTGGTAGGAAAAGGTGCACAAGCAACAGGGATGACCGCAGCCTTGAGAGGATTGTCAAGCAAGGCCGATTCAAGAACTTGGGGGAGCTTCACAAGGAGTGGACTGAGGCTGGAGTCAGTGCAACAAGAGCCACCACACACAAACGTGCCCAGGAACTGGGCTATAAGTGTCGCATTCCTAGTGTCAAGTCCCTCCTGAACCAGAGACAACATCAGAAGCATTTTACCTGGGCTAAGGAGAAAAACAACTGGACCGTTAGTCAGTGGTCCAAAGTCCTCTTTTCAGATGAAAGTAAATGTTGCATTTCATTTGGAAATCAAGGTCCCAGAGTCTGGAGGAAGAGTGGAGAGGCACAGAAACAAAGTTGCTTGAAGTCCAGAGCCTTATTCACTAATAAGGGTCCCATCATGTACGATGATAAGCCTGTGTTTTGTTTTTTTCCCGACCTGAGTGCCAGCTTAATGAAACGCAGGAAGGAGTACGACCAAGTTAAGAGGGAACTTCAATCTAAGGATATTCCGTTTGCCCTACTCCATCCTGCAATGCTGAGGATCACGCTCCTCAATGGAAGGAGAAGATTCTTCAAAACACCTAAGGACGTTGTGGCATTCCTGCATGACTCCCCAGGAGACACATAACGGACGAAAACAGGTGGATGAAAACCGCACAGGCAGCCGTAGTTCTTACGAGCTGCCATGTCTTTATGCTTAAAACAGTTGTCACTCTTGTTATATTAAAGAACAAGTGATGACAGCAATCTTGATTTACGTTTTATAGACTGGTTTCAGTTTAAGCTGACTAATTTGCGCAGTAACAGTTTTTGAAACGGGTGTTTTCAGTATTTGTAATAATTTCCTGTTTCACTTAAAATTGGATAATTTTCAGACAGAGCCCTGGGCTGGACAAGATGTTTACGAATCAGCCAGACATGTCATGCTTGATAAGTGCAAAGTGCACATCCCATTTTAGTAGGGTAGATGGTGCCGAATGTTCAGGAGTAGGCCCTTGGGGGAAGGGCGGGGTCTGCGTATTTTTTTTCTTCTCCTTTTTTTGTCTTTTTGCTATTGTCAGTGTATTTTATTTATTTATTTATTTTGTGGCTATTTTACTGCAGGAGACACATTTTCACTTGCACAGGGACTTCACAAAAGGTCATAACACTCTGATAGATGTATATGCTTACTATTGATGAATAGGGGAGTGAAATTTGTTAGCTTTAATGTGAATGGGCTAAACAGACTGGTTAAAAGGAAAAGAATGTTGACACCTGAAAAAAACTGCAAATTGATATTGATTTTATACAAGAAACTAGAAGAACCCCGCTACAATGTAGCGGTTTGGTTATCCACCCGTCTAAATCTCCCTCCTCTTCATCCTGCCAGCTAACCGCCTTCCCCCTGCCCCAACCCCCCCCCCACTCCAACTCCCTCCCCCCAATGCTCAGAATCATCTGAAATGCTGAGAAAAGTGGTTTTTAGCCATTTTTAGAAAATGCATATTTTGCATAATTATGCATAATTATGCAGTTATTTTAATTTTCTGCTATTTTTCTGGTCCTCTCTGGAACAATACCTACCACCTACAAAAAAAATGAGGATCATAAGTGCATTTTTGCAAAAATGCATATTTTGCATAATGCCAAAACATTTCTAAGTCCCAGAATTTTTTTTTATATAGGTGAAAAAATCAAAGATGCTCGGAATCATCCGAAATGCCGAGAAAAGTGGTTTTTAGCCATTTTTAGAAAAATGCATATTTTGCATATTTATGCATAATTATGCATAATTTTTAATTAATTTTCTGCTATTTTTTATAGGTGCCCCCGATCATCCCCAATAACCTCTAAAAAGAATCAAGGCCCCAAGTGCTTTAGTTTGGCCGTTTATAGACTCTCACACAGACACACACCACACACACATTGTGAAAATACAGGAGTAGATAACATCTTACCACACAGGAGCATAAGAAATGGAGGAGCCAATGGGTAGGACATGTATTATCATCATCCTTTAATTCCAAATCCAGGGGATTGGCTATTTTGATAAATAAAAACACTCTGGTGATGATTGGAGAAACTTATTATCGATCCATCAGGCTGATATGTATTAGTTAATTTTCAGATTTACTCAGAACCCTGGACAGTTTAAAATTTACAAACTATGATGATGAATCCTTTATTCAGGATATCTTTCTCAAGGTATCAGGGGGATGACAAAAAGTACTAGGGGGCGACTTTAATTTTTGCTTGGATCCTATTCTGGATAAGTTAACCTTGAGAGTATCCAAAACTAAAGCGGCCAGAACTACTTGATGGAAGTGTGGAGACAAATGCATCATTAAACCAGGGACTACTCCTAGTATTTCTGCCACCATAACTCTCATACTAGGATTGACCTTTTTCTGTTATCAACACAGCTAATTTATAGAACATTAGAGTCTGAATAATAATCTAGAATCCTGTCGAATCATTCACCTTTGACCCTGTCTATCTTAATGCGATAAAAACTAACATTCATATTGATGGCGTTTGAACCCTACTCTTCTTCAAAAACCAGATTTCTGCAAGGTTATTAGGGACCAGATAGAGCTATTCTGTGAGACAAACTGTGCCTCTTCTCACAATAGTTTTATATTATGAGACATGCTAAAAGCTTATTTAAGGGGACAAATAATTTCCTATACAAAAGGTATTAAAAGAAATACATGGCAGAAATAGAAGAACTGGAAGCAGAAATTTTTAAATTGGAAAAGGAGGTCCAACAGTCTGGGTCAAAGGAATTATATTAATCACTGGTAAACAAAAAGCTCAAATACAATACATTACATACTTATAGACTTGAAAAAGCAATTTTAAGAACTGAACCAAAATATTGTGAGAAGGCACACAAAATCTTGTCCTGGCAACTGAGAATAGAGGAAATCACAAAGACAGTTAATGCAATTCAAACCAAAACAGGTTCAGTCTCATTTAATCCAATAGAAATTAATGACACATTTATACAGATTTATGCAATTTTATATATATATATCAGAATCTCCAGACCTGACTAAAATTGGTGAATTTCTGTCCCCATTGAATTGCCAAAACTTGGCCAAGAAGTCGAAATGAACCTTGATCTTCCCTTCACACAGAAAGAAATTGAAAAGGCCCTGGGCTCATTATAAACTAATAAGGAGAAGATGCCCCCCCCCCCAAATTTTACAGAGAATTTAAGGATCTACTCATCCCTCTCATCATGGATGTAATTAACTTAGCATTTAAAACTCAAACTCTCCCTGAATCATTCTCTACTGCCATAATCACTGTGATTCACACAAAAAAAAGAGACCCATTAAAGTGCTCTGGGGTGTCTGGGTGGCGGGGCAGTCTATTCCATTGCCTATCAATACAGGGATCAACAGTTCAAATCCTCGTGTTCCCACCGGCTTGGTCGGGCATACACAATTGGCCGTCTCTGCAGGTGGGAAGCTAGATGTGGGTATGTGTCCTGGTTGCTGCACTAGCGCCTCCTCTGGTTGGTTGGGGCGCCTGATGGGGGGAGGGGGAACTGGGGGGAATAGTGTGATCATCCCATGCACTACGTCTCCCTGGTGAAACTCCTCACTGTCGGGTGAAAAGAAGCAGCTGGTGACTCCACATGTATCGAAGGAGGCATGTGGTAGTCTGCAGTCCTCCCTGGCTCAGTAGAGGAGATGGAGCAGTGACCGGGATGGCTCGGAAGAGTGGGGTAATTAGCCAAGTACAATTGGGGCAAAAAAGGACAGAAAAAAATTCCAAAAAAAAGTGCTCTTCATATCGGCCTATTTCATTATTAAATTCAGACTATATTCCTATATGTTCCTGTGTTATAGAAATATATATCATATATTATTATATATGTTTGATATATTATAAACAGTCCCGGGTCATCCTCTGTGTGGAGTTTGCATGTTCTCCGTGGGTTTCCTCTGGGTGCTGCGGTATCCTGCCACAGCCCAAAGACATGTAGGTCAGGTGAATTGGCCGTACTAAATTGTCCCTAGGTGTGAATGTGTGTGTGTGGGGGGGGGTGTCTCCCTGCCTGCCACCCAATGACTACTGGGATAGGCTCCAGCATCCCCACAACGCTGAGAGCAGGATAAGCGGTTTGGCAAATGGATGGCATGGATGGATTCAGGCTATAAATTGACCTCTAAGGCCCTAGCTAACAGACTTGGCCAATATTTGCCACAATTAATAAATCCAGACCAGAGTTGTTTTATTTTGAAATGCTCGTCAGCTAACAATTTATGTAGGCTCTTTAATATTATCCACCTAACAAAATCTAAAACTGAGCCTAGTATGGCTGTAGCTCTAGATGCTGAAAAGGATAGGCTGGAGTGGTCATATTTATTTAAAGTCTTGGCCAAGTTTGGGTTTCGCCAGCTGTTTATTAATTGGGTAAAAACTCTTTTCATGAACCCCGGGCCAAAATGACCACTAATGGACAGATCTCGACAGCGTTTCCCTTGAGTAGATCGAGTCAACAGGGTTGCCCTTTGTCTCCAGGACTCTTTTTCTTGGCTATTGAGCCCCTAGCTAAAGCAATTAGACAGGATGCTAATATAAAGGGTTTCAAAGTAGAGCAAACTAATAAAATTAATCTCCTGGCAGATGACATAATTTTGTACATAACAGACCCTGGTAACCCCCTCACTAAATTACAGATTATTAAATGCTCATGGTGTTATTTTAGGATATAAGGTGAACTGGGAAAAAAGTGAAATTATTCCACTAATGATTTTTGATCATACTATCAGCAAAAAAGCCCATTCAAGAGGCTTCTAAATGGTATAAGATATCTTGGAATAACTGAAGATAATGGCCTTAAACATTTGTACAAACTTAATTACCTCCCATTGCTTAGTAGAATTGAAGATGATCTACATAGGTGGATGAGTTTGCCCATTACTCTAATTGGCAGAGTTAACTGTGTGAAAATGAATATATTACAATTTATATGAAATTGGAAAGTGCCCAGGGTATCTATAGAAAAGTTAACATGGGATTATAGATTAGGGGGCCTTTGATTACCCAGTTATAAAAAATATTATTTGGCAGCTCAAATGCAATTTATTCCATCCTTTTTTGAGGGTGACAGTGTCCCCTCCTGGATACAAATTGGATTGCACTCCCTGAAATAAAAGTTATTCAGTGATTTTATTTATAAGTGGAACTCCAGAATTATCTCCAACAGAACAGACAACCCTATTTTAAAGCATTTGATTAAAATATGGTGTGAGACTCATGGTCGTCTTGGACTGAAAATGGTACTGTCACCAAAAACACCTCTGAGACTAAATGAACTCATACCCATGACTCTAAACAACAAGATTCTAGAGACTTGGCATCATAAAGGGATTCAGCATTTGGAAGACTGCTACAAAAATTGTCCTTTGAACAATTGAAGAGGGAATACGACTTGTCCAAAAAGACATTCTTCTGTTATCTTCAGTTAAAAAAAATTTTTAGAACCAACCTGGGCCCTGGAATGATTTACCTGTACTTACTGATGTGGAGAAAATGCTTCATGAGGGAAATGTATACAGATTCATTTCTAAAATATACTCTTTACTGCTGAATGAGGGCCCAAAGCCAGGTCTGCACAAATCTAGAGCGAGATGGGAATCAGATCTGAACATAGCAATTGATGAACAACTCTAGTCAGATTTATGTCAAGGCAGTTTGGCAGCTGCCATTAGTGCCCAGTACAGACTGATTCACTATAATTCCCTCCATCAACTATACCTCACCCCACAGAAACTACATAAATCCAAACCTGAATTGTCAGAAATGTGCTTCAGATGTGGCATAGAGGTCGGCTACTTCCTGAACTGTACCTGGCTTTGTACAAAAGTGAGGCCCTTTTGGTACAACTTCTATGACACCTTGACCAAGATCACAGCAGTTACCCTCCCATTAGATCCTGAGCTTTGTTTATTGGGGAATTTCACAAGTGTCAGTAAATTCTCAACCAATTCTCAAATTAAACTTATGAAAATCAATTTGTGTGCACAGGAAATGCACAACAGTGACATGAAAATCTGATTTTCCTCTCATTGATAGATGGTCTTTACAGTAGAGTCAGGGCCATATAGACATGTGGTTGAGTCATCACGGTCCTTGTTTCAAATTATTGAAAATCTTAGGTAGTGAAGCTTTAATAGCTTATACTACTGCTACTACTACTACTACTACTTCCAGCTGCTCCCATTAGGGGTCGCCACAGTAGATCAGCTTTAATAGTTTCTGATATGCAGCTATTTGCTGTGCTCGTTTATCTCAATCTTCTTAAAACAATTTTCTTCCCCATAGTGACTGTGCCATCTGAACCTGAAGCCAACACTGGACAGACTCCAGCAGCTGACCCGCCTGCCATTTCACCAGCTGTGGTGACTGCCCCTGTGTCTGATCCCATGTCTGTGTCCAACCCTGTGCCTTGCCCTGAGTCCGACCCTATGGTCACCCTTACACTCACTCCTGTGTCCTCCTCCCAGGCCCCTCCTATGTCTTCCCTGGCCCCTCCTATAGCCTCCTCCCTGGCCCCTCCTGTGTCCTACTCCCTGGCCCCTACCGTGTCCTCCCCAGCCCCTACTGGTTCCTCCTCCCTGGCCCCTACCGTGTCCTCCCCAGCCCCTACTGGTTCCTCCTCACTGGCCCCTACTGGTTCCTTCTCCCTGGCCCCTACTGTGTCTGACCTGACCACTCCTGTGTTCTCCACCCTAGCCGCTACTGTGTCCTCCCTGGCCCCTTCTGTGTCCTCCCTGACCCTTCCTGTATCCTCCCTGACAACGCCTCTATCCTCCCTGGCTACTCCTGTGCCCTCTACCCTAGTCCTTACTGTGTCCTCCCTGACCCCTACTGCGTCCTCCCTGGCCATTCCTGTGTCCTCCTCCATGGCCCCCCCTGTGTCCTCCCTGGCCCCTTATGTGTCCTCCTTCTGGACCCCTCCTGTGTCCTCCCTGGCCCCTACTAGATCCTCCTCCTTGGCCTCTACTAGATCCTCCTCCCTGGCCCCTACTAGATCCTCCTCCTCCCTGACCCCACCTGTGTCCTCCCTGGCCCCCACTCTGTCCTCCCCTCTGGCCCCACCAGTGCCCCCCTGTCTGGCCCCTACTGTGTCCTCCCTGGTTCCTACTAGTTCCTCCTCCCTGACCCCTCCTGTGTCCTCCCTGGTCCCCACTACTGTGTCCTCCTTCCTGGCTCCTCCTGTGTCTGTGTCACCATCACAGAAAAGAAGACAGTCTCTTTTCCTGGTGAAGAAAGAGGAAGGCAGGTTCTATTGGTATGTGTATTTTATAAAATGTGTTTAAGTCTGACTGCAAGTCTGACTTAAATTATTAAAGGAACAGTGGACTTTAAAAAGAAAATTCTGTCATTGTCCATAGACCTCCATGTCAGTCTGAACTCAATTTCAGTTTTTGCATCCATGTTCTGTAGTTAGCTTGCCCAGTTCCAACTCAGCCTTCTCCCAAGGTGAACAAGAACCCATGTCATTAGAGTTCTGAAAATGACATAAAATTACAGATTTCTTGAAAATGTGCAGCAAAAACCAAATGTTTTGAACCAAACAAGTCCACCATTCGTCCAAAAGACCTATATTTCCAGCTTCATTCTGTGGAACCATGCTGGAAAGGCGCAAGCCCAAACCAGTTTGAAAGTCTTTCATGTAAAGAAAACTAGCTAATAAAATGATCTTGAGGTGGCTACCAATAGTATATTCTTGTCTTCCTGGCTAAATACTTGCATTATGCTGCACGCACTATTTGAAGAAATTTAATTATCATTTTGTGTCGTTTTTGGAACTCTAATGACAGACAGGTCTCGTTCACTTCAATTCCTTGGGAGAAGACTGATTTGGAGTTGCGCTAGCTAACTTTCTTTGTTACATGGATGCAAAAACTGAAATTGAGTTTCAACTGAAATGGAGGCGAGCAGACAATTTAAATTTAAAATTTAAATTTTAAAGTCAGCTTTTCTCGCTCTTCAGTTTCATAATTTTGCAATGTTTGGTTGTGTGAACCTACAAATTATTCATACCTTTCAATCCATTGCAGAATGCCCCATTCATCAAGAGTCTACAAGTTGGGCGTCCGGGTAGCATCCCCATGTTGCCTACCAACACGGGGATCTCTGGTTCAAATCCCTGTATTACCTCCGGCTTGGTTGGGCGTCCCTACAGACACAATTGTCTGTGATGTGGGTATGTGTCCTGGTCGCTGCATTAGCGCCTCCTCTGGTTGGTCGGGGCGCCTGTTCAGGGTTGAGGGGGAACTGGGGGGAATAGCGTGGTCCTCCCATGTGCTACGTCCCCCCAGCAAAACTCCTCATTTTTAGGTGAAAAGAAGCGGCTGGCGACTCCACACGTATCGGAGGAGGCATGTGGTAGTCTACAGCCCTCCCCGGATCGGCAGAGGGGGTGGAGCAGCAACCGGGACAGCTCGGAAGAGTGGAGTAATTGGCCAGATACCATTTGGGAGGGAAAATAAAAAAGAGGGAGAAAATTCTTTAAAAAAAAAATGTCTACAAGTTTCCTCTACAAAAAAAATATTGAAAGAATCAGGGAGGCTTGTAATTCAAAAAAGCTTTGATGCAATGATTCAGCAGTATAGAAAGAACAGGCTCGAAAATATTTGTAGAATTGTATTGAAGTACAAACAAAATTAAAGTTAGATAACAATTATTCTTCCTTCTAAAATGGGTAGATCTGATCTACCCAACTGATCAATAACGATCAATAACCACTGTAAATGTCCCCTATACCATAGCTTACTAAGCAACTGGTCCCTTGGCAGTTCTATTCGAATCTGCTGTAAATAATGTCAATAATTTACAGCAGATTAGAAATTGTTGCTTAATTTTGGTTTATAAAATAAATCAATGGTACAGATGGTGACAGGGAGTTCAAATATATATTATCTGCACCATTGCACTTTATCGCCTCTTATTTTGCCTGTATAAGTCAATTCTTGTGTATATATATATATCTGAAGATTGTTATGTTGTAGTGTTGTTATTCTATGTTAAGTACACTGAGAGAACCACGAAACCAGAGTCAAATTCCATGTAGTGCAAACCTACATGGCCAATAAACATGATTCTGATTCTGAATATGTGGAAATTATTTTGTAACTATCTTATAAAAGGGCAAGTTAGGCAGATGACACACCTTAGTTCTGTTATAATTTCCATATACTAGAGCCAGACTTAGGTTATTACTTGATTAAAATGTCAATGGATTACCAACACATGCATCTTATTTTTTTCAAATATTTACATCAAAATGTATTGTTCTGTTTTAGAATGGCAAACTTTCACAATAAAGCTTAACTCTTTGAATGGTCATTCTAACTATTTTTTATTGATATTTGAATTAGAAAGTTTTTCTGACCTTTATTTCAGTTAGATTTTAATGTTTTATATTTAAAAGCCTGCATCGACCATGTTTATATCTGATGAAAACAAAGGAAATTAATGTATCTCTATTTCATCTTGTGTTCTCTGTAGGGCCACGTAGCGGTATACATGCAGTGGCATCCTTGCTCTGGATGGTATGTATATTTGCACAAGTACATTTTATATGGCATGTCAGGTGAAAGAGAATTAACAAACATTAAACACAGTAAAAGCCATCAAATGAGGTTGAGCTGAGTATTTTCTTTTAACTGATCTTGTAAGCAACCCTAAGCATACAAGTTTTGATTCTTCCAGAAACATTGTGGTTTAATTTGACTTTGTGCCCATGTGTCCACAAGGGCACACTCGCATACAAATGGCCTTTTCTTCACCTCACATAAAGGTGCCAAACTGACAGTAACCAGACATGAGACTCACCAAAGGAACCATGTTTTTGACATGGTTATCAGATTCACAGCAGGAAACAGGAACACTTAACAACCATCCCAGGCTATCTCAGACTTGGACGACTTTATTTATCCCAAAAGGGCAATTCAGTTCTACAGCCTAACCAGTCCACGAAAAAAAACAACAAAAGGCAGGCAGCAGCTACATGTCAGACAACAAATCAGCACATGGGTACAAGGAACACAAGCAGCAAATACACTGACATCCTCGGGTCGCTCCGTATATGCACGCTTACATGAGGAACCAGGTGAAAAGCAAATAAAACAAAAAAAAATCACTTAAATTAAAAGCAATGAAGCACTCGGCAACACACTCTGGCACCCTCAGGTCGCCCCATAAATGCAAGCTTACATGAGGAGCCAGGTGAAAAAGCAAAGAAAGATAAAAACATTTTAGTTCACACTAATTTAGATAATGTGGCATTCATTTAAAATGACTACTATCGGCATTTAGTAACCTGATAGCAGAAGGAATGAAGGGCTTATATAGAATAGCATCTTTATGCATGCTCAATAATCCAGGCAAGAAAATCAAAGGAAGTTGAATCTATTACTTGGATACAATGTTTATTGACAGACACGTTTCATCACTCATCTAAGCGACCTCTTCAGTCTAAACTGACTGCAGGTATCCCCACCCTTATAAACAATACAGTTGCATAACGACCAAAACCAGTTATCACTTTCATATGCAAATATGGGCGTGACCATTAACTAGCGTTTCAATGGCCATGTGTACTATTCACAGAGGATTTGGGAATGTTTGCAATCACAGCATTGTAAGATGGCGACAGATGTACTCTTAGCCCCCACCGCTGTGCCGCTGAGCTGAGACGTCCCCACTGACACCAGTCGGGGAAGTGGAGAAATCCCACATTAAACAGGCCCTGGTTAAGTGTGGTTATCCTAACTTGGCGTTTGTCAAGGCCAGGAAGACGCCCAAACAGTGCACCAGCTGATCGAAGAGAGGAGAAAGACAACCTAAGCATAAACCAGCGGTGATTCCATATGTGGCGGGAGTGTTGAGACGTGTATTTTCCAAACGCCACATCTCAGTTGCTTTCAAACTCCAAAACACACTGCACCAGAAGTTGGTCCACCCCAAGGATCGGGTCCCCTGGCACAAACAGAGCAATATAGTGAACACTATTAAGTGCCGGGAGGATTGCTGTGACTTGTACCTCAGGGAAACTAAACAGACGCTGGCCAAGAGGATGGCACAACACAGGAGAGCTAACACGTCAGGCCAGGACTTTGTTTCTTTGTTTGAACAGGGGGACTGTTTTTTTTTAACCGAAGAATAATCTTAATAATGTTCCCTCTAGGGGATATATTTGAAGGCTACAATGCTTTTAATATTAATTTCTGTCGTCAATATCAACACATCATGTAAATCTATGGGTGAGTGCATAGAAATTGCATAATATTAATCACACAAGTGAATACAGAATAAAGTCAATAAAACCTTAATTCTCTAAGTTGTGTCTAGCACTAATGGGAGTACATTTCAATTCTACAAGACAATTACATTTCAATTCTACAAGACAAATCATGTCTAGATAATGCATTAAACCATTTTAAAGAAAATCAATGCAATAATGGTCATTTAGGCTATGTCAATAATTCAGACATTTGTCCTACCAAAAACGGCCACTACATGGGAGAGCGGTCACATGGCAAACAATGCATTAAATCTGATTTTAATAACTCTGTCATTTTATATCGCACAAATATAGGGGTTGAACTATTCTTCATGAAAACGTGCTGAGTAATATTAACGGAATTACTAGATGGTTAAACAGCTAATGCATATCAATTCAGATAGTATGTGCAGAACTAGGTAAAGTCACATTTAAGTCTTCCCAGGAATGCTACAGAACGTATAACCTTGGATAAGATTACCAGCAAAGGCTCCAAGGAGAGAGTGTGTGTGTATGCATGAGAGAGAGCGAGAGAGATTGGAGGATATAGAAAGCCTTCAATAAAACTCATTCTTCATTCCTGTAAAGTTCAAAAGTAATTCATGATTATAACATAAAAGATATAGAGCGGGAGAGAGGGAAAGAATGAGGCTTGAATTTGTCAATTCAAGTCATTTTCCTGTTGCCATCATCTGGTGGTTAAGAGTTTCTTTCTTGTGGAGATGAGATTAAATCTTCTCCCTATGATTAACAATGACGATGACCTGGAAAGGTCGTTAAGTGGTCCATGTGAATCCATAAATCCTGATATTGGGCTATACAAATAAAATTGACTTGACTTAACCATATACAAAGACTTGGTTCCTCAGGTGAGTTCCTGGTCTGTTTAATGTCAGCTTGGCATTTTTATATGAGGTGAAACAAAGGCCATTTGTGTGTGAGTGCCCTTGTGCATACACAAGCAGAATGTCAGATTAAACCATGTAATGTTTCTGGAAGAATCAAAACTTGTATTCCTGGGTTCACTACAGCAGTCATTAATTGCTTTCACATTTTTGGATACAGTTGCACTATAATGTTAAAAGAAAATTAGCTATTGTAAACACTGACCCTGTATTGCCCATCTGGCATGATACGGGTTGATTCTGACCAAAATCTAATCACTTGAGCCATTATTGAGTGAGTTGTGGTTATGCACACTTGAATTGGAAGCAGCTTTTTGACTGTTGACAGTCAAAAACAACCTCAAAAACACTTGAATATGCTCTTTGTATCATCAACATGCTTACACTAGTGATATATGTCTAAAAATACATTCCATTAAAATTATCACACAGCAAGCTTTTCTAATACAGTTATTTACTGCTTTGTTGGTGTCCATAGCATCAAAACTTCTCTTTTCTCTTATGTTAGTTTTTGGACAAATTTCTACATTTCTACTATTGAGATTTCAGGTCTTAGAGACCAAGAAATAAAAATAAAGCCCTCCTACTTTTTTTTTTCCATATATGAGAAATTTTGAGAACATTGTCTTGGTTTCCCAAATGTAAAGCATGCATAACAAATAAGTTCCCTGTGTTTGTGGTAGTGAATATGGACAATGTAACTCAATTAAGCAAACCACCTTTTAGGTAAGTGTGGATTAATGACTGTAATCACTCATAGTGTTGTCTCTTACAGTGGAGCCAAGTGGAAGGAGAGCTGGGAGCCAAAAGAAACTGTTATCATGTGACATTCATTCACCACAACATATGTTCCTTGTAATGATTCTCAATAAATTACTTGGAAACACGGTTGTGGTTTGTCATCTCCTTGATGGCATCAGACAACCCTGCAGTGGCCAAATTCATAATTTAGAAAATGTTTCATGCTTGGTGATATTGATTTCTCATTATTTATAATGTCTTGAAAAAGCACTTGATTCCCAAATGTATTCAATAGGTATTTTTTAGTTTTTATTCATTAGGTTATCTCTGCAAAATGTATTTTATGAAAGTGAATAGGAAATTGTAGGCTTGAAAGACAGTATAATAAACTATTTTAGCAAGAAAATACTGTCCATAACCCCTAATTCAATCACTAGCCCTGTGGAAATACCTTTATTGCCCAAGAAATTGCATGTATTTTGGAAGGGCTGTGGGCATTCTTCATTTCCCTCTAATTTGGCTGTTAACAAAAGGTGGAAATATAAACTGGAATTTACTTGTAATTGCACAATGCACCTGCTTAATCCAAGGTGAGCCCCAAATAAAGTGTATGCCCTTGGGAGAGCCTTGCGCTGGACAGGGATAAAAGTTAGACCGACTGTTACGGCCCTAGTGTCGTGTGTTGGGTGTCTGTGTAATTTTCCCTCTCCAGGTAATGCTCCGCCTCCTGTGGAGCTGCTGGTTGAGCCCAGGTGATTGCAATCCATCATCAGCTGGGTATGTAACTTGGAGAGAGGCGCCCAGTGGGCCGTTGTTGGCAGCCAAAGTGAGAGAGAGAGACGGCCAGTGTTGGCAACCAGAGAGCGAGCTCTTGTGTTAATGATCAATACTCCTTGAGAAGGAGGTTGAAAGCTATGTTATTGTTCTTGTTTCTTTTTGGTCTGGTCTGAGTTCTTGTTATCTAAGCCTGGTTAGTCAAGAGCCAGCTTCTTCAGTTGCCCTTTTTGTTGTATATGTTGACGTAGAATTCGTTTTTATTAATAAATCTGTTTGTTTTTACACCTGGTCCCGCCTCCCACCTTTCCTATTCTCCAGGGATACTTTTATTTTCTTTACTTCCTCTCATCCCCTGGATCTTTAATGGGGAACGTAAGGACCAAGGCAGTCATTTTGACCGTTTTGAGTTTTCAAATTTTAATAACTTTGTGTGGGAAAAAAGATACGGACCTGTCGCTCACTGAATGTTAATAAAATTGCATATATTTACAGTACGATTATATTTAGCTCAATTGCACAAAAACGTTATAAGAGCTACACTATATGTACAAAAGTATTCGGACACACCTCTTAATCATTGAATTCAGGTGTTTCGTTCAGACCCATTGCCACAGGTGTATAAAACCCAGCAGCTAGCCATGCAGTCTGCATTTACAAACATTGTGAAAGAATGGGTTGTTCTGAAGAGCTCAGTGAATTCAAGCGTGGTACTGTCATAGGATGCCACCTTTGCAATAAGTCAGTTCGTGAAATTTCTTCCCTTCTAGATATTCCACGGTCAACTGTAACTGGTATTATTGAAAAGTGGAAGCGTTTAGGAACAACAGCAACTCAGCCGCGAAGTGGCAGACCACGTAAAGTCACACAACGAGTGCTGAGGCGCATAGTGCGTAAAAGTCGCCAACGCTCTGTTGACTCAATAACTGCAGAGTTCCAAACTTCCTCTGGCATTAACATCAGCACAAAAACTGTGTGCCGGGAGCTTCATGGAATGCGTCTCCATGGCTGAGCAGCTACATGTAAGCCTTGCATCCCCAAGCACAATGCCAAGCGTCGGATGGAGTGGTGTAAAGCACGCTGCCACTGGACTCTGGAGCAGTGGAAACGTATTCTGTGGAGTGACGAATCACGCTTCTCTGTCTGGCAGTCTGATGGATTAGTCTGGGTTTGGCGGGCGCCGGGAGAACGTTACCTGCCTAACTGCATTGTGCCAACTGTAAAGTTTGGTGGAGGGAAATCTTAATCAACCGGATATCAAAAGATTTCGTGTCATAGTCACGAATTTTAATCTATGAAATTGTATTGGGGGACACGGTGTCACTGAAATGTTCTTGTCCTGCACCACGAAGTTGTATCCACTGCATTCCTATGGGCCAAGTTTTTCTTTGGCTAGTCACGTTATCAAGATGCTTGCTCTGGCTGGTCTGGCCTCCCGGGATAGTGCCGGTCACGTCTTCACGGGTACATACCAAGTCCAGTTGCACTTGATTCAACTCCTTTGGATAACCATGACCTGGATGAATGAGAACATTCACAGACACGTCACTTACATATATTTGAAAACACAAAATATATAGAATCGCTGTGTCATGGCTGGTGCAAGCAGGGCAACAGGAACACAGGGAGAGGACCCAAATGCAGATGACTGGGGCAGACTGATACAGTCCAGTGATTTAATACACAAAGTGGTGGTACGAAGGCTTACAAGGGTGGTGAGGCAGGCAAAGGTCAAAACCAGAATAGAAGGAGCAGGTAAGAATCAAAATTTCCAATAAACATGCAAGGTTCAAAACAGGCAGGTAACAGGTTTCAGATAAACAGAACAGATGCTAAAGAGCAAGACATGAAGCACATTGACGCTTTACAATCTGGAAAAGGACAATGGTCCGGAGGGAAAATCTGAGGACATCTGGTAGACATCTTTAGGATGGCAGGTAATAATAATAATGATAATATTAATCAATCAATCAAGTTGCATTTTATATAGCAGGTTTCTAGCTGCAACAGCCACTCAAAGCGCATAATAATGGATTACATTTACATAGTACTTTATCTACACACCCAAAACGCTTTACATTGGTGGTGGTGGTTGAAGTGAGTTTACCCCTTCAATGTGTAGCACCCACCTGGGTGATGCAAGGCAGCCATTTTGCACCAGAACACTCACCACACATCAGCTTGAGGTGGAGAGGGGGTAATAATTGAGCGAATTACACAGGGAGATGATTAGGTGGGCAGATGGAGAGAGCCAGTTTGGGAATTTGCCAGGACACCAGGGGTTGTACTTTGCAATAAGTTCCATGGGATCTTTAATGACCACAGTGAGTCAGGACCTCGGTTTTAACTTCTCATCTGAAGGATGACGTAAGGGAAGTATGGTGTGTGTGTGTGTGTGTGTGTGTGTGTGTGTGTGTGTGTGTGTGTGTGTGTGTGTGTGTGTGTAAAATCACATGGGGCTAACAGATAAAGGGCAAATGCAGAGGGACAGAGAGAGGAAATATGCCCGAACCATAGGATTGTGACAGCTGGTTGATGCTGAACCACTCCCGTATCCAGACACCACAGGGAAAAACTGATGTTGTCCCAAACCATGACATAGACAGGTGCTCTGCCTGCTCATGAACCTGCTGCTCATGCTCAGACGTCCTGAAGACCACCCAGAAATGGAAGATGATGTTCAGTGTCATATGGACCCAAGGGTCACGCTGCCACCACGCTGACCAGGGACTTCCACAATGGCACATTGGCCAATCATATGTTCCTACCCCTCCTCCTCCTTGTACACTACCAGTGCTCTCCCTCCTCTGCTTCTCAGATTGTTTCCATCCGTTGTTGGTGTTGTGGAAATGGCCTGCAGACTACTCAAGACTCAGAAGTAATTTCACGAAACATTGACAAGTTGAGGACTACAACATATTGTATACAACATATTGCAGACAAAATACCCTGACACAGAAGTCAAAGGGAGCTGTCTCTCTCCGAGGACAGAGGGACTCAGTGTCTTTATAGGCTCAGCAAAATAAAGAAGTCTTACATGTTTAGCCCCTTGGCGTTTAAAGACAGTCAACCTATAGAAACACTCCAGCATACATGTCTTGATGCATGCTCAATAATCAGGTAAGAAAATTAAAGAAGGTTGAATCAGTTCATCTGTTGTTCTTTGACTCCAACATACACACTCAGTAGTTCATCACAAGTACTGCTTTCTACAGAAACAGGCAAACGGAAACACAAGACTCATGGCTTCTCGTCTACCTCCTGGCACTATGTAACACAACCTCCTTTAAGATGTATTTGATCCATATAGCAACACAGACATAAAGAAACAAAGGCATGGGCATCTGGGTAGTGTAGTGGTCTATTCCGTTGCCTACCCAACATAGGGATCCTGGTTCGAATTGAGTTATTGAGTGTAAACGATGACACCTGTGTTGTAGTTGTATTTAACTTCTGCCACCCCATGCTTACCATTTTGCAACACGTGTGTCACAGTACAAAATGTGCTTTAGTGAGTGAGAATGTGTGTAGAGTTTTGCAAAAAGAGTGAATGCGATCTGCAAATTGTGTCTAACTATGTGAGCATCATTTAAGGTTTTGTCAAAAATAGTGACTGATTCGATAAATGGATTTAGGCCACTGAGCATTTGGCTCAGAAAATGGGGTTTAGTGGGAAACTATAAATCATGCAAAGGCGGATTTAAATTTATCAACGTGAGAGGGGATACATGGCTGTATTATATATATATGTACCTTTTTGATTGTCATTGTGCTCTGAACATATCATATGTATGTGGCTGGTGCTCTACCTAACAGTATTTCCCAGGAGCAGTTACTGGTATGTACACAGACTTCATGCAGACTTTGCCTGATGTCATGATGCACAGTCATACTTGACATCTGAGTAGTTTAATTTGGCATCAGACATCTCAACTGCTTAATATACATTTGATCTTGAGTCATCAAGACAGGATATTCAAACAGCCTGAGAGATGGGGCAAACATGCAAGACATGGACCTCAAGTTTTCTCAGCTAAAACAACTGGATTACCACTCCACTTTGTCCTTGTACCTGTAGAGCCAGAGAGAGAGAGAGAGAGAGAGAGCAAGAGAGAGAGAGAAAGAGAGAGAGAGAGATCAGACAGAGTAAACGGCATGTGCTCCTCCGTGTGAGTCTTTGTCCTGCCTCCCTTCTTCTGACCATCCATTCATGTCATGTAATGAGCTACAGATAACTTCGACAAACCTGAGAGACAGGGCAAACATGCAAGACACGGACCTCAAGTTTTCTCAGCTAAACCAACTGGATTACCCCTCCACTTTGTACTTATACAGTTAAGGTCAAAATTATTAGCCTCCTTTATGAAATCAAACAAAACCCTTAACTTTTCCATGGAAATGACGATAACCAAAAGTGTTTATAGTTTAACAGCTTCCAGAAGAACAAGGACAAAATCTCCACTAAGCTTGATTAAGATATTTTACTGATGGACTGAATTGAAAACAAGAAAAAATAAAAATGACAACGCCAAAATTATTAGCCCTCTGACAATTAATAGTCAATAGTGTAACCTTTCTGACTCACAACCGACAACAACCTCTTATGGTAGTTCCTAACTAGGTTGGCACATCATGTCTCTTGAAGGATGTTAGCCCATTCTCCCATGGCAAATTGTTCCAGCTTATCCAAATTGCATGGTCTTCGAGCATGGACATTAACCTTGAGCTCCCGCCACAGATTCTCAATAGGATTGAGATCTGGGCTCTGAGAGGGCCACTCCAGGACCTTGATTTTGGTGTCCTTCAAAAAGCTTTGGACCAACTTTAATGTATATGCTTCGAGTCATTGTCTTGCTGGAAGACCCAGCAGTGACCTAAAGCTAGGCTGGCAGCAGATTTCTTTACATTATCCTTCAAAATGTCAACATAATCTTCTTTCTTCATGGTCCCATGTACCCGAACAAGGTTCCCTGTGCCTGAAGCAGCAAAACAGCCCCACAGCATTATGTTCCCACCACTATGTTTAACTGTGGCAACTGTGTCTTTAGGGTTGAAGGCCTCTCCCTTCCTTCGCCAAACAAAAGCAACATCCATGTGCCCAAACAGTTTAGTCTCATCAGACCAAAGGACAGACTTCCAAAACTCACGCCCATGTTTCAAATGTTCACAGGCAAATTTCAGTCTGGCTCTGCTGTGCCGCTGTGTGAGCAATGGAGTTTTTCTTGGATGATGACCTCAAAGCCCACCACGATGAAGAGCCCTCACAACAGTCTTCCTTGATACATCAAGTCCAGAAGAGGCCAGTTCAGCAACAATAATCTTGGCAGAGATCTGGGGATTGTTGTTGACATCTCTGACTATTTTCCTCTCCAAAGTTTTTTAAATCTTGCATTTTCAACCCCGCCCAGGTTTGTTTCTAACAAAATTTGTCTCCTTTTGCTTTGCAGTGATGCAACGCACAGCTGTTCTAGACACTGTGAAATGCTTGGAAATGGCAGTATAGCCTTCCCCCCTAAGACGAACATCCACTGTCTTCTTTCTGAGTTCCAGACTGATTTCTTTACTTTTTGGCATGATGAAATTACTTCTTATCAGGAATCTAAGAGTAGTCCCTCCCCCCTCCCAATTAAGTGTTCAAGTGCCAGTAGCCCTGATCATGGGAGTCCCTTAAGTAAAGTTCAATGCTGACTGATTGCTCAGGTGTGTTTTGAAAGCAAAAAACAAAAAAAATCACATGGGGGCTAATAATTTTGACCACCTAAATTTTCACTACATTTGGTATAAAGCAAACCTGAAGATTTATTTTACATTCCAAAATATATCAAATGGGGGCCTTAACATTGATGAATGTTTTGCTATGTAAAGTTTTATGAATGATGCAAACATAGGGCAGAATTCTAGGGAAATGAGAGAGAGAGAGAGAGAGAGAGAGAGAGAGAGAGAGAGAGAGAGAGAGAGAGAGAGAGAGAGAGAGAGAGAGAGAGAGAGAGAGAGAGAGAGATCAGGCAGAGAAAACGGATGCTGGTCATTGGCCCTGCTAGACACAGACACCAATTTGATCAAGTAACGATAACAATCAACAACTCTGTGGTTTAACAAAGTGTGGCAGCCAAAAATCTTGTGTTACATTTGATCCCAGCCTTTCCTTTGATAAGCACATTAAAGAAATCACCAAGACTCTTTTTTCACTTACGTAACATAGCTAGAATTCTGTCTTTTCTCTCCATGGCTGATGCAGAGACTCTAATACATGCATTTGTTTCATCCAGACTTGATTGCTGTAATGTTCTGTTCTCAGGTCTGCCACATTCTAGTACTAAAAGTCTTCAGATGGTTCAGAATCCTGCTGCCAGAATCTTAACTAAAACTAGGAAATTTGACCACATTACACCAATTCTTGCCTCCCTTCATTGGCTTCCTATCCATGTTAGATCAGAATACAAGGTGCTTCTGCTGACTTATAAAATCCTAAATGGGCTTGCCCCATCTTACCTGTCTGATCTCCTTAAACCTTACACGCCATCTTGAGCTCTTCGTTCTCAAAATATAGGGCTCCTGTGTGTACCCAAAGTTAAAAAGAAGTCAGCTGGCAGCAGGGCCTTTTCCTATCGGGCTCCATTGTTGTGGAATAACCTGCCTGCTGCCATCAGACAATCAGTCTGTGGCGTCCTTTAAATCCAAATTTAAAACTCATCTTTTTGCCTTAGCTTACCATTAGTTGCCTTTAAGTTGAATGCTTCACAACCTGTACTGGATGGCGGATCGGTTTTTTGTCTCAATGAATTTACCAACCACTGTTCTGCCGAGGAGATTATCGAGTATAGATTACAGAGTATAAATTATGACTAGTTGATGACTTAATTGATTATGACTAATGACTATTGCAAACTGTTCTGTCCTCTAACATGTCTTTTCTCTCTCTCTGAATGATGTCTTCTCCTTTCTCTTTTTCTGTGTTTGAATGGTGTCATGCGAGTCTCTCTTGTGTGCACGTGCAGTCGGTTCTCCTCCCAGGTCTCCGTGGTGATGGTGGTCGCCATTTGGATGCTGCCTGCCCTTCCTCTCCTCAAATAAGTTTTTTTTTAACATGATGATGCTGGTCGCGTGGCTTGGGTCCTGGACTGTTCTGATGGCATCTGGACACTGCTTGGCATCCTGTGCGTCATGTTCTTCATAAATTTTATGTCCATTATAATTCTGTTATCCTCTTTCAATGTTGTATTATGTAAATTGCGTGAACACAACATCCATTGCACGCTGTCCGTCTTGGGAGAGAGATCCCTCCTCTGTTGCTCTCCCTGAGGTTTCTTCCTATTTTTTTCTCCTTGTTAAAGGGTTTTTTTAGGGAGCTGTTCCTTATCCGATGAGAGGGTCTAAGGACAGGATGTTGTGTTGCTGTTAAGCCCACTGAGGCAAATTTGTAATTTGTGATATTGGGCTATACAATTTAAATTGAATTGAATTGAATTGAATGTGCTCCTCCATCTGAGTCTTTGTCCTGCCTCCCCTCTTCTGACCATCCATCCATGTCATGTAATGAGCTACAGATAACTCCAACTAACCTACGTCAGCACATTTTGAAGCGGTGGAGCCCATTTGAACACCCTTATTGTGACCTTAAATTGTCCTCGGCTTCCTGAAAGTTGGCTGTCTTCATCCGCATGTAAATGTGCACCTGGCGATGGCAATAACTAAAGATCGATAGCTCTTGTCCATCCGCCCCAGCCCCTACCTGGCTGTTGGCAGAGTTTCAGTGGTAGTGCATGTGCGAACGTTTGCCCTCGGCCAAGGATGATAGATGACAGAAGCCATTATCTAGGCAAATGATCAGACCCACTCAAACTCTTCCTTTCAAGATACCCGCAGAGGTCACGGATAAGGTTTTTATAAATAAAAGAGTGCAGATTAAGTGTAATTCCGCGTTCCCCAGTTCAGATTAAAAAATACACTATTGTTAAAAAGATGTCTTTTTTGGTGAAAGGGCTGGCTGAAGGTGAATGCTATATGAATTCATGGAGACGTCCCTGGGTTTTTTTATCAATAGATTGTTTTTGTCGACTTATCATTTATAAATTGAGTGGGATTGAGTCAGGTGGCAAATTTTCATATGTCCCCATCCGAGGACGTATGGAGACATATGGAAATAGTCCCGGGCAGTCTGGGGACTGTACACAAACACAAGACGCATCAAAATCAGAACCACACACAAACATGGGCTAAAAATGGACACGGATGGACAAATTTAGCTGTTTAGTGAGTAGTGCGTTAACAACATTACATAACCATTCTCCAATGTAAACTAAGAATAGAATGAGCCTAGTCTTACTATGACTGTTTCTGCCTGTTTACAGTAATGCAAGAACTGTTTTACAGTTTGCTTCCTCCATATATTTGGCATGTTGTGCTAAACACTGCAGGAACATAACTGAAACTGCACAGGACCAAGCACCAGACCTGGTGTGACAGAGCCTTCTCCATAGCTACTCCCTCCCTCTGGAACCCCCTCCCCAAAAACACCAGAGACTGCACCCATCTGTCCACATTCACATCATTAACCAAAACTCACCTTTTCAGAATTGCTTTTAATGTGTGATTAATGTTGTGTATATTGCTTTTATGTTTATTTTAACTCATGTAAACTGTCTTTTGAGTGCTCTGAAAGGCACCCTATAAATAAAATGTATTATTATTATTATTATTAATATGCTTCTTCTTCTTCGTCTTCGTCTTTTTCTTTCAGCTTGTTCCCTGTTTATCAGGGGTTTCCACAGTGGATTTTATAGTTTCCATTGGTGTCCTTATTATTATTATCATGGTAACATTTCCTTCCACACTGGCTCATTAGTGTGGGAACAGTTTCTCTGTGCCCCCTTCAACGCTACTGTTAATGTTTTAATTAGCTCGGCAGATTTTGTGAAGTCTGACTCTGAAGATTAATTTTCCCCCCAAAAGACAATGCCTCATTCGCTAATGTGTGGGCATTGTATTTTGTGTGTGTGTGTGTGTGCGTGCGTGTCTGGGAATATCTCACGGTCTAAATAATGTTTTCTATCACCTGGCAGAAAGGCTTTTAACATTAAAAAGGTTTTCTTTTTCAGTCGAACTAATTAAAAGAATTATATTATTTTTTCTTATCTAAGAATCCTCATTTCATTTTTGAATTAAATCAAGACAAATTAAATCTTGAAAATATCCTATAATGTGTTACAATGAGTAATTTGTTCATAAGGAAAATTCACTATTTCCCTCTTGAAGCCATTGGATAGTATACATGTACTATCAATGGGAAAATTATCTCCTAAGCTCTTAACCTTGCCACTCCATCAATGTGTGTCTCAACCTTAAACCCAACACCCAGTCTGATCTAAAGCCTTATCTGTTAAATTCACACGACTCAGGCACATGTTAACTCCTCCTGGGTGCTTCAGATAACATCATATTACACCTCCTGTTTTCTTCCATCGTGACAAGCAGGGTTCATGTCTCCCTCCTGTGGAGTGTGATGCCAACTGAGTTGTGCCTCTTCAGGCTACCATCTGACACACCCACTAACCTTTCCTTAAAATCATCTCTCCTGTTGTCATCAGCACTTTCCCACCCACCACCTTCGAAATGTTGAAATAAGTTGGATCTCATAATCCGTAGAGACATGCCAGCTTTAGTCAGGCCTATGGGAGTACAGCGACGCCTGGCATTATTATGTAGTCTGTTTCTAAGGCTGGCTTTGCCAGAGAAACAGAATTGTTGAAAATCACAAATGTCCAATTGTAATATCCAATTTATTCACTGCCCTTGTTGTTTTCCCTTCAGTGAGACTCCTGCTGATGAATCTCATAATGAAAAGGGGGGAAACCATAACTGTTGTTGAAAAACCTTGGCAATATAAAATGGGAGTGTAGCCCTGGCAACCTCTCCTCCTTTTCCACTACAAGAAGCATAAATTACATGTGCAGAGTAAGTCCATTTATTGGTCCTTTTAATCGGTCAAAAGGACAAATCCCAAATAGACTGCATTAAAAATATAATAACATCAGAGGTCCAGCATATTAGTTGCTCAGAAACTATAAATGAATTTATGCCAAGCCATTATTGGATATGTATTGTGCCCTAAAAGAAGCCTCATATTTCCTTCGGTATCTAATTGGCGCCCACATCACCTCATCTGGCCCTTCAAGAAAATGAACTCAATTCAATTAGAATACTAATGTTGGAAATACTAATACTAATGTCAGATGAAGAGACTGAAGAACAAAATTTTTAAATTGCCATGGATATACATCCGTCAGATATTTGTATGCACAAGTTGTTATATCATCATTTCATTTCAGCTGCCCACATCTTGGAGTATAGGACCATGGGCTGTGGCTCCTACTGGAAGCTTGAATTTAACACTCTCTGTGTAGAGGAGGAAAAAATGAGGGATGAAGAGTATTTAAATGCGTCCTTACTTAGTGCAAGCTGGAATTGCAGTCATGTTTTATCCAGGCATTTCTGAGACGTTGACCCTCAATTAAATGAACGCTGATGTCCAGAGTAAAACTGTTTGATTGAAAGAAAAAGTAGCCCAAGACATACAAGTTGTTTCCTCCCATTTTAGCAGGATTTTGGGGACACAGTAAACATGAAAATCTAGTTAACAAATGTGAGTGAATAATGTATGTCACCATCCTGATTATACATCACAAAGATATCACATTGCAATGCATCAGAACCTAACATCATGATATCTAAATGAGCAGACTGTGGACCTCATCCTCCAAAAATTACCCTTCCCATCTATTCACTTCCTCTGTTGGTGAGCTGACCTCCATGCTAGCCCTACTGTTGTGCAGGGTGCTATCCGGGGCCCAGTTTTATTCCATGTGCATATGCTTCTCTTATACTAGATAATCCATCAATTTGATTGTGTATCTTATCACTGCTATACAGATGATACCAATTTTTGTCTCCATAAATCCTATAATGCCAGCATGTTATGTAATTCTGCACAACTACCTGACTTCCATAAAAAGCTGGATCGTAGAGAATTAGCCCCAACTAAATTCTTTTTTTGGGAGGGATTCCCCCCCCCCTTTTTTTCTCCCCAACTGTATCCGGCCAATTACTCCACTCTTCCAAGCCGTCCTGATCTCTGCTCCACCCCCTCTGCCGATCCAGGGAGGGCTGCAGACTACCACATGCCTCCTCCGATACATGTGGAGTCGCCAGCCGCTTCTATTCACCTGACAGTGAGGAGTTTTGCCAGGGGGGCGTAGCGCGTGGGAGGATCACGCTATCCCCCAGCCCCCCAGTTTTCCCTCCCCCCTGAATAGGCACCCCGACCGACTAGAGGAGGCGCTAGTGTAGCGACCAGGACACATACCTACATCCGGCTTCCCACCTGCAGACACGGCCAACTGTGTCTGTAGGGACGCCCAACCAAGCCAGAGGTAACACGGGGATTCAAACCACTGAACCCTGTGTTGATAGGCAACGGAATAGACTGCTACGCCACCCAGACACCCACATCCCCAATAAAATTCTGATTAAAACAGAGATACTTGACAAAGGTTATGAAACCAAACAATTATCCTTTGGCCCCTAATCTTGAATAAGCACTCAAAAACCTTATCATGATATACAACAACAAATAAATGGACTCACTCGTGAAAGCCATCGTTTTTTTGTCTAAGACTATCTCTCATATCAAAACCTTTCTCTCTTTCAAAGAGGGCTCCCATTTACAAACCTGATATGCATCAGTCCTTATTTGAACCTGAGGCCCATTAAGTTATCTGATGGAGACCTTTTCACTGGTCCACTGTCCACGCTGAGGTTTTGGAGAAATTATGTGTTTGAGATTACAGCCCCAATGTTGTGGAACATATTCCCAGCATTGCATCAGCACTGCCTTCTCCATCGACTTTTGAAAACCGTCTATTAACTTTCCTGTAATATACAGCCTTTTAGTCTGCATCAGATGAATGGATTATTACAAGAGTGTGTTTGCAGGTGGATCTTGTTTGTAAAGGGAACCTGCAGTGTTGTTCTGTCACAATAATTCTTCATGTGGTTTGATCTCCCAATTGAAGATTTCCTTGTTCTGTTACTGGGAGTACAATTTTTGAATTTTTGATGTAACTCTCAAAACAAACAGGTCAGGAACAACAGAAATAAGAGAACATTTTCAAATAGACATGCAGATTACAAAGAGAGAGGGACATAGAGAAAATCAGCAGTACACTCTCCAACAAGTCACATATAAAATTTCAAAGACATTTCTGCCCTTCACAAATTTCACAACTGTGCTCTAAACATGGCTTTTGTTCTTTCTTTTGCCTCTGACCATACAGATCAGTCTACCCTGGATGACACTGTGCAGTTTTCTTTACCCATAGGCATTTGTGTGGAAGGAATGTCCACCTTTTCAATATAATGCAATCACTTTCCTTGTCTCTAGAAAGATAGTCAGTGAACTATATCAAGCTCTTTCAATTTCTGCAAGCAATCACGTGTTTTCATTTATATGTATCTGTCTGTAGATTTGTGTTTTTATGTGTGTATGAGACACACGAATCCACACACTATTGTCCACACACTCTTGGAGCAATTTTTAGCCCTCCTTGGGGTAATTCGCACACTCTAATGGACGGGTAGCTGTGAAGCAGGAACGCTCTCAGCATCAGAGGCAAAACTACCATATATGCAGGTAATGCAGCCGCAGCGGAGCCCACAACACTTTAGGGCCCGCATGCACGGAGCTATCTTTATCTTGCCACTATCGTATCAAAGATCTCGACCACTGAGACTACGGTATACAATATGTTCAATTATATGCAAAGTGTGCCTGCGCATAATTATGGACATGCGTAATACTACGTAGCAAAATCCACACAGAAGAGTGAGCTAGCTAGCAAAAGGTCAAGACTTCACACAGCAAAAAGCCCGGAGAATGAGCCTATGATGTAGGTAGAACTTATTTATTATTTATTTCACTAATAATTATCCTACACACTTGTGTTTTGTGTTTATATCGTCTATGCACAAACATGAATAATGTTGTTAATATGTGGGTACACTGTCACAGATTATGTTTTCATTTGCGTCAAGGTACACTGTCAAGTCAAGTCAAGTTAGAGTTCATTTAAAGTGCATTATGTTGTCCTCTGTTATGATGCTCCAACACCGGATTGGGTTAAGTAGGCTAGTCTATTGCTATCTTGGCCTTGCTGTTATGACTCCTCTTCTAGCATGGTAGTCTCCTAGTAGTCATTTCATTTAGGCATCAAATCTTCAGTGCATTTTGCTGTTGCTAGTCATTTTAAAGCTGCGTGCTTTCACTTCTTTCATTCACTGCCGACGTTATGTTATGTTGTGTTATCTTATGTAATGTTATTGTAACCCCCTATCATATTACAATAGTTAATTTACATTTATAGGTACTTACGCCTAATTCGGTACTGTTGTGGCGGACACTAGGGGCTATGCCTCTCACCCAGCAGGACTGTGAGCTGGGGGCGTGGTTTACGTTCCCGGGCTCGCCGGTGCAGGGTTGTTCCAGCTGCAGTTGTTTTTTGGAGTTGAGGAATAAACATCAAACTCGCCTTGGTCTCCTGTGTTTTTCCTCATTCCTCCCACATTGGTGACCCCGAATTGAACATGTTTGGAGCAGAAGAGGAGTGTGAATCCACTTCGGCCACGCCGCCCCAACTCTCACAGCCGGCCGTTCTCGCCGCGGCTGTGAAACTCCCAGAGTCCTGGCAGAGCGACCCGGCCTCGTGGTTCCAGCATGTCGAGGCTCTGTTCCACCGGCGTGGAATTTCCGCGGACGACTCCAGATACTATTTGGTCGTCGCTGCGCTGGACCAGCAGTCCACACGCCGGGCCATGCAGCTGTTGCGCGCCCCTCCGCAACACGATAAATACGTCGCCCTCAAACATCTTCTGCTCCGGAGGTACAGCCTATCTGCCGCAGAGAGGGCAGATAGGATCCTTTCCCCATCCAGTTTGGGCGACGGGACGGCTGTGGATCTCATGGACAATATGCTGTCGCTGCTAGGCTCAGACGAAGGTGGGTTCCTTTTCCCGCACGTTTTCCTGCGCCAGCTTCCGTCTCCTGAGGCCGATCGGGTCCTGCTGGCTACCAGACGGTTCTCTGTGCAGAGTGTGGCATCGGAGCCTCTGCAGCCGACGTCGGAGGACGCGGACCCGGCAGTGGTGGCTGAAGTGACTGCCTGGAGACGGCGCGGGAGAGGCCTCTGTTTCTTCCACCAGGGGTTCGGCGGCAAAGCGAGGCGCTGCGTCCCTCCGTGCACGTTTGAGGCGGCGGGAAACTCCAGGGCCAGCGCTCAGTAGCAGCTGTGGGCGCTGGCGGACGTAGTGAGCTGCTCTTCATCAAGGACACGATGTCAGGAAGACGGTTTCTGGTGGACTCAGGCTCGCAAAAGAGCCTACTCCCTCCTGCTAAGACAGACAGGTCGGCCGAAGGCGGCGGCCCACAGTTAAGTGCATCTAACGGTTCGTCCATTGCGACGTTTGGCACAAGGTTGGTGACGGTTTGCTTCCACGGGCGCCATTTTCAGTGGGACTTTGTAGTGGCCGCCATTACTGTTCCTATTATCGGCGCGGATTTTCTGTGTGCTAATGGTCTGCTGGTTGATGTTGCAAACCGCCGTTTAATTGACGCTGTGTCTTTCGCCACTGTTCCGTGCGAGACAGGGGGAGCCGGGCCGTTAACACACGCTAACTTTTTGGCATTAGGGGATGTTTTTCAGCGTTTGCTGGCGGATTTTCCATCGGTGACTACGCCTGCCTTTTCCACCGCGGTTACTAAACACGGGGTAGAACATTTCATTCCCACTGTGGGACCGCCAGTTTTTGCGCGCGCGCGGCGCCTCGACGCGGTACAATTGGCTATAGCTAAGGAGGAGTTCGCCATCATGGAGCGTCTGGGTATAGTGAGACGTTCCAACAGCCCGTGGGCCTCGCCGCTTCACATGGTGCCCAAGGCGGATGGGTCGTGGCGGCCTTGCGGCGATTTTCGCCGCCTGAACAACGTCACCGCCAATGACCGCTATCCCATCCCACACATACAGGACTTTTCCATACGCCTGGCAGGTACCACTATTTTCTATAAGGTGGACCTGGTGCGCGGCTATCATCAGGTTCCCGTGCGCGCAGAGGACGTGCCCAAGACCGCGGTGATCACCCCGTTTGGGCTTTTTGAGTTCATGCGCATGCCTTTTGGCTTGAAGGGGGCAGCGCAAACCTTTCAGAGGCTGATGGACTCGGTGTTGCGTGACCTTGCTTTCGTGTTCGTTTATCTCGACGACATATTAGTGGCCAGTCCGTCAGCTGAAGAGCACCTGGCGCACCTGAAACAGGTTTTCCGTCGTCTGGACGAACACGGCCTGATAGTCAACCCGGCCAAGTGTCAGTTTGGACTGCCGGTGATTGACTTCTTGGGTCACCGCATTTCGCCGCAAGGCGCGGTCCCGTTGCCTTCTAAGGTGCAAGCGGTGGCGGAATTTCCCCGCCCAGTCTCTGTTAAGGCATTGCAGGAATTCTTGGGAATGGTGAATTTCTATAACCGTTTCCTCCCTCGCGCTTCCCACCTCCTTCAGCCACTTTACGAAGCCCTGCGGCTTAAGAAGGCTAACGACCCTGTCGACTGGACTCCCGAACAGGTCCAGGCCTTTGACGGAGCTAAGTGCGCCCTGGCTAACGCTGCCCTCGCCCATCCCACACCCACGGCGTCCATAGCTTTAACAACCGATGCGTCTGACATGGCCGTGGGGGCTGTGGTTGAACAGCGTGTGGCGAATGCGTGGCAGCCACTCGCATTCTTTAGCCGCAAACTGCAGGATAGCGAGCGCAAGTACAACGTTTTTGACCGGGAGTTGCTGGCACTGCACCTTGCAACCCGGCATTTCCGCTTCCTGCTGGAGGGTCGCCCATTCACGGCTTATGTGGATCATAAGCCGCTGACTTTTGCCATGTCCAAGTCGACTGAGCCGTGGTCTGCTCGTCAACAGCGCCACCTAGCGGCGATCTCCGAGTTCACAACGGACATTCAGCATGTGGCCGGGAAGTCCAACCCTTTTGCTGATTGTCTGTCGCGTGTGCTTGTGTGTCCTGTGCACCTCGGTGTGGATTTCTCCGCTATGGCTGCCGACCAGCCCAGCGACCCGGACGTCCTTGCCCTTAGGTCAACGCGTACCGGTCTCAAGCTAGAGGACGCTGTGATGCAGGGAGGCAGTCCTGCCCTCCTCTGCGATGTCTCCACCGGCCGTCCCCGCCCCGTTGTTCCAGTGGCCTGGCGCCGTCGAGTTTTCCATTCGATTCACTCCCTCTCGCACCCTGGAGTTCGGGCGTCGGTGAAGTTGGTCGGTTCCAAGTTCGTCTGGCCTGGCTTCCGCAAGGACGTCAAGGGGTGGGCAGCTGCATGTGTAGCGTGCCAGCGCGCTAAGGTCCACCAGCACACTAAATCGCCTCTCGAACCGTTTCCGATCCCGGCCAGACGTTTCGACCACGTGCATGTGGACCTGGTGGGCCCTCTACCTTCTTCACAGGGTTTTACGCACCTGCTCACAATGGTAGATCGGACCACCAGGTGGCCAGAGGCTGTCCCTCTATCCTCCACAACATCCTCGGATGTTGCACGCGCGTTTCTTTCCTCCCGGGTCGCCCGTTTCGGCACTCCGTCAGATATCACCTCAGACAAGGGCCCCCAGTTCGTGTCAGAGCTCTGGTCGGCACTTGCGCGATCCTTGGGTGTGCAGGTACACCGCACTACCGCGTATCACCCTCAGGCTAACGGCTTGTGTGAACGTTTTCACCGGTCGCTCAAGGCGGCGCTCTCGGATGGTATCTGGGTGGATCGTTTACCTTGGGTTATGCTCGGGTTGCGTTCGGCTCCTAAGGAGGACCTCGACGCGTCACCCGCTGAGCTGGTGCTCGGTCAGCCGCTCCGCGTCCCTGGGGAATTTTTGCCTGGGAGTTCCGCTCCTCGACCCTGTCCGGCCGTTTATCCTTTTTTGTCCGACAGCACTCGGGTTCCAGGCCCCGTTCACCACTGTTTTCCGCGGTCGTTCGTGCCTGCGGAGCTCATGTCAGCTCGTTTTGTTTTTGTACGGCATGATGCTCACCGCTCACCCCTCCAACCCCCATACAATGGCCCATTTCGGGTTCTTGAGACGGGTCCTAAGGGTTTTGTGCTAGATATGGGTGGGCGTAGGGAGCGTGTCACGCTTGATAGGCTTAAACCGGCGCACAGGGTGGCAGGCGAAGTTGTGTTTCCGGCCCAGGTTCCCCGTCGGGGTCGTCCTCCTTCCAGGACCCCGGCAGTGTCTTCACGGGTTCAGCGTTCTGCTTCTCAGCCGGCTTTGGACTGTTTCACCTACGGTTTCGGCTGAGGGACGGCGCAGCCGTTATGGCAGGCTGCTTAAGCCTCCAGTGAGACACTAATTTTCTTTCCAGGAGTCCCTTCTGGGTGTTCGGGGGGGGGGGGGCTGTGTGGCGGACACTAGGGGCTATGCCTCTCACCCAGCAGGATTGTGAGCTGGGGCGTGGCTTACGTTCCCGGACTCGCCGGTGCAGGGTTGTTCCTGCTGCAGTTGGTTTTTGGAGTTGAGGAATAAACATCAAACTCGCCTTGGTCTCCTGTGTTTTTCCTCATTCCTGCCACACTGTCATTTTAAGAGACCGTGATCCTACGTCAGGCTTGCTGGGCGGTACTCTCCTGCATTACCTTCTATGCGAGCTGGCAGATCACCGGTCGTTACCGTGATTGCGAGCCTGAACATTTTTATTTCTTATATTAGGTAAGCGTGTGTAAACCTATCAGTGCCATGTGTAACATATTTTGTGTTGAATATCTTAAGTACCCTGAAAAGTAAAAGTTTAAATGTCGTGGTTCATAAATATATTTGCAGCGTTAATGTGACTGGCCTATGGTTACTAGCCTTCACCACATTATGTGTAGCTAGCGTTAGCCACAACATGTGAATGTAAGTCTTTGCTATACTGTGGTTTTAATATCTTCTAGAGGTTAATTTATTTCGGAAATGTTTACAAATGTTCACATTGGGCTCGTTTCGTTTCGTTCTGTGAGTAGAAAATATTGTAGGTGGTAATTTTCTTAATGTTAATTTCAGTCGTAGTATGTATTTTGCAATAGCAGTTAAACTTGTGCTCTTCCGCATTACATTCTATGCGAGCTGGCAGGTCACCAGTCGTTACCGTGGTTGCGAGCCTGAACATTTTTATTTCTTATATTTGCGAACTGGTGTTTGGACACGTCCCACAACCTAGCCATTAAGGTTGCGTCTTCCCGCTATTCGACTTTGGGACCGGATGTGGTCAGCAGATTCATCCGTCCTAAATCGTCCATCATTGACTGCGTAGTGCCTCCTGTTGGCGAACTCAATGAACTGTGAGCCAGGAAACACTTCACGGATTTATTCAAGTAAGACTGTTCCAGTAGCCATTCACTTCCTGGATTTATTCAAGTAAAACTTCCAGTTAAGGGCCCCAACGAGATATCTCCTTTTGTTTATTATTTTGTTTATTTGGGTGTTGTGCACAACAGGGGTATTGCAGCACTGCAACTTATCAGTGTATAATTCATACTTGTATTTTGCATATATATATATATACTGCTCAAAAAAATAAAGGGAACACCTAAAAACACAATATAGACCTCGATGAATGAAATATTTCAGCTGAAAATGGAATGTGAGGAATGTGTTTAGAGCAAAATAACCTAAGAATGATCAATGGAAATCAAAATCATTAGCCCATTAAGGTCTGGATTCAGAATCATACTCAAAATCAAAGTGGAAAATGAGAACATAGGCTGATCCAACTTCTGTGGAAATTCCTCAAGACGATTCAAAATGAGGCTCAGTAGTGTGTGTAGCCTCCACGTGCCTGTATGCACTCCCTACAACGTCTGGGCATGCTCCTGATGAGACGACGGATGGTCTCCTAAGGGATCTCCTCCCAGACCTGGATCAGGGCATCGGTCAACTCCTGGACAGTCTGTGGTGCGACATCGCGTTGGTACGAGACATGATGTCCCAGAGGTGCTCAATTGGATTCAGGTCTGGGGAACGTGCAGGCAGGGCCATAGCATCAATGCCCTCGACATACAGGAACTGCTGACACACTCTGGCCACATGAGGACGAGCATTGTCATGCATGAGCAGGAACCCAGGGCCCACTGCACCAGCATATGGTCTGACAATGGGTCTGAGGATCTCATCCCGGTACCTAATGGCAGTCATGGTACCTCTGGCTAGCACGTAGAGGTCTGTGCGGCCCTCCAAGGATATGCCTCCCCAGACCATCACTGACCCACCGCCAAACCGGTTATGCTGGAGGATGTTGCAGGCAGCAGAACGTTCTCCACAGCGTCTCCAGACTCTCTCACGTCTGTCACATGTGTTCAGTGTGAACCTGCTCTCATCTGTGAAGAGCACAGGGTGCCAATGGCGAATCTGCCAACCAAGATGTTCTCTGGCAAAGGTCAATCGGGCTGCACGGTGTTGGGCTGTGAGCACAAGCCCCAATTGTGGACGTCGGGCCCTCATACCATCCTCATGCATTCTGTTTCTCACTGTTTGAGCAGAAACCTGCACATTAGTGGCCTGTTGAAGGTCGTTTTGTAGGGCTCCGGCAGTGCTCCTCCTGTTCCTCCTTGCACAAAGGACCAGATAGCGGTCCTGCTGTGGGGTTGTTGTCCTCCTGCGGCCCCCTCCACGTCTCCTGGTGTACTGGCCTGTCTCCTGGTACCTCCTCCATGCTCTGGACACTGTGCTGGGAGACACATCAAATCTTCTCGCCACAGCACGCATTGATGTGCCATCCTGGATGAGCTGCACTACCTGAGCAACTTCTGTAGGTTGCAGATACCGCCTCATGCCACCTCTAGTGGTGAGGGCACTAGCAAAATGAAAAACTAACCAAAGATCGGCCAGAAAAGATGAGGACAGGCAAATGGTCTGTGGCCACCACCTGCAAATCCATTCCTTTTATAGGGGTTGTCTTGCAAATTGTCTAATTTCCACCAGGTGGAAATTAGACAATTTACCAACAGGTGAAATTGATTCACAAATCAGTGTTGCTTCCTAACTGGACAGGTTGATATCTCAAAAAGTGTGATTGACTTGGAGCTACATTGCATTGCTTATGTGTTCCCTTTATTTTTTTGAGCAGTGTATATATATATATATACATATATAATTTTTTTTGTATTTGCGAACGATCATATGAATATTGGTACATACTGTTATTCTCTATCTACATCTATCTAAAGTATAATTCCATGCAACTCTACTTACCTTGTGCCTCGTCCAGATTATTCACACAGTCAACTCATACTATACCTGACCTTGAGGTAAATTTTTATCCTTATTAAAGAAGGGTTACATTATGTTATCTTATGTTATGTCATGTCTGATTGTGATGGGCGGATCGGGGCCAACTTTGATCATCTTGCATTGGGGCCCGGCACTGACTCGTAACGTCTGTGCTCAGCATGTCCAGCACTGATCCATTGTCGTCTTTCATTATCTCCACCAGCAGCAAAGGATAACTGGAGGAACACTGGATGAACCAAAAATAATTCGTCTTATTCACCTTGCCGCCACACGGAAGTGTCATAGTCCTCAATGTTAAAACGCTGCTATGAGAGGGCCGTCCGGGTAGTGTAGCAGTCTGTTCCGTTGCCTACCAACATGGAGATTGGCGGTTTGAATCCCCGTGTTGGTCGGGCGTCCCTACAGACACAGCTGGCCGTATCTGCGAGCGGGAAGCCAGACGTGGTTATGTGTCCTGGTCGCTGCACTAGCGCCTCCTCTGGTCGGTTGGGGCGCCTGTTCGGGGGAGGGGGAATAGCATGATCCTCCCATATGCCACATCCCCCTGGTGAAACTCCTCACTGTCTGGTGAAAAGAAGTGGCTGGCGACTCTACATGTATCGGAGAAGGCATTTGGTAGTCTGCAGCCCTTCCCTGGATCAGCACAGGGGGTGGAGCAGTGACCAGGACGGCTCGGAATAGTGGGGTAATTGGCTGCGTAAAATTGACCAAAAAAAATAAAGGGGGGGAGGGGACTCTATAAAAAGACAATTTCAAGCGTAGGATTAATCAGTCACAGCTGAAAATCATCTCAGTAGCTACAATAAAACATTTCCCATGGCTGGTCCGATGGCAGTGAGCTTTCAATGAATTGTATTTAAATATTAACAACTTTTTAATATTTCCCGTTCAGTCGACTTGGGCACTCTGAGAAAGTCTGATCATGGCAAGAAAAACTGTTTTGTCTGTCCGTGTGTGCGTGTATTTCCCTTCACCTGGTAGGCAAAAAAAGAGGGTGATTTGTCACCAAGTTTGAATACCGAAGGAGGGGAGATAAGTATGCACAGCGGAGATGTAAACTCTACTGAGTGCACCCCTCTAGTTAAGCAAGTTTCCTTCAGTCAGTGATACAAAAGAAAAGCTGGAGCCCCCAGAGATTCAATTTAATTTCTTCATGGTGTCAGGGAATTTCTCTTCGTGAGTAATTCACTGCTCTTACAACAGTGGGCGCATTATTTCAGTGGAGAACATCTTGACATGGGCAATGAGGGTTGAAAAATGTGTGTATCATCAAATTAGATTAAAAACTAAAACACTGTCCAGTTCTGTTCTTCCCATGTTATCCATCTGTGAATCCTTGAGTCTGCTGAAATGGGGTACACTTTTTGTACATGTCAACTATGATAATGTTAAAGTGTTCAAGAGTGGTTTCTTCTCTCATCAACTGCTTTCTGAAGTCCAATATGACAAGCAAATATCAATACGCTTTGCTGAGTGCTACTAATTTAAACAGCACCACCGCCAGATGACCATGTGCTTTAATATGAGATTGGAGTTTCATCGATCACATATTTTCAGAATACTAAGGAGTATCATTATGACGGTGCCTTAATCTTAAATTTCAGATAATGTGACGTGATACAATGCCATGTGGCCAAGGTGTCGCTGTCAAGAGTTGGTATCATGGATTCGTGGGTTTGTGCACCCAACCATCCAGGTCAAACCCTTTCACATGCTCTCACATGCCTGGCGCTGTTGCGTGTCATGTGAAAGCAGACCTTTCAACACAGCTGAGACTGAATGCGCGTTCAGATGGCCATCACGTTTCAACTCCATCACTTTCTCCTCCCCCTACTGGATGCGGAGACCCACAGATGACAGGTGTGAGGTTCGACTGTGATAACACAAAGTGGAAGAAGCAAAGCGCTTCGAGGATACAGATAAGGGGAGATAAGGGTTCACGGGATAAGACATAGAGATAGAGACATTCAGATGGTCAGGTGAGATGTATGCAGGGAGACGTGCAGTTTGGGATGGAGGCAGACAGAGAGACTGATCGATAAGCAGTATGATGGGAAGACCTCAGATATCAATGGAAATTATAAGTTGTTTTTTTTAAGGGGCAGTAAGAGTTTGGTATAGAGTGGCAGATGCAATTCCCCCCTTTTTTCCCCTCCTCAATTGTGCTTGGCCAATTACCTAACACTTTCGGGTTGTCCCGGTCGCTGCTACATCCCCTCTGCCAATCCGGGGAGGGCTGCAGACTACCACATGCCTCCTCCGACACGTGAAGTCACCAGCCGCCTCTTTTCACCTGACAGTGAGGCGTTTCACCAGGGGGACATGGGAGGACGCTATTCCCCCCAGTTCCCCCTCAACCCTGAACAGGCGCCCCAGCCAACTAGAGGAGGCGCTAGTGCAGCGATCAGGACACATACCCACATCCGGCTTCCCACCCGCAGACACGGCCAATTGTGTCTGTAGGGACGCCCGACCAAGCCAGAGGTAACACAGGGATTCGAACTGACTATACCCATGTTGGTAGGCAACGGAATAAACCACTACGCTACGTGGATGCTCCCGGTCGCATGTGATCGTTTTGCAGCCTAAATGTGTATCTGCCGGGGGCGTCCGGGTAGCGTAGTGGTCTATTCCATTGCCTACCAACATGGGTATGGCCGGTTCGAATCCCCGTGTTACCTCCGGCTTTGTCGGGCGTCCCTACAGACACAATTGGCCGTGTCTGCGGGTGGGAAGCCGAATGTATGTGTCCTCCACATGCCCCCCCCCCCGTGATCTGGGGAGGGCTGCAGACTACCACATGCTTCCTCCGATGCCTGTGGGGTCACCAGCCGCTTCTTTTCACCCGACAGTGAGGAGTTTCGCCAGGGGGACGTAGCGCATGGGAGGATCATGCTATTCCCCCAGTCCCCCCCACCCCGAACAGGCGCCCCGAGGAACATTACTTTTAAACATTTCAATAATTTTCTGACGCATTTGTGGCAAACTGGCGATCATTGCCCCATCTTTGCTAGGCCTTTCCTGGGTGTTGCTTTTGCACCAAATCATGATTACGATCAATCACCTGTTGATGTCACCTGTTTCAAATCTCATCGTTATTTAATTGTTTTACCTCGTTACTAGCTCTAAATTGCCCCATCCAGACCTTTTTTTTTAATGTGTTGCAGGCCTGAATGGCAGGTATGGATGTATATTGTGTTCATGCTGTCTGCAATGAAATATAAGTCAAAGTAACTTTAGAAATCACTGCTTTCTTTGTTTATTTGCATTTTCCATAACATCCCAACTTTTTCCAAGTTGGGTTTGTAGTTTCACCACATTTGGCACGTTTTCCTCAACACAAAGGCACACCCTCCAGACACTGCTGTATTGATAACATTGACTGGTAGTCTGATAGGATGAATAAATACAATAGCCCATGGATCACGGGTCTGTACACCCGACCATCTGGGTCAAAATAAATTAATAGAAAATCCCACTCATGTTGTAAAACAAGTGTGAATAAGTGGTGGCTGTGCCAGGTTTAATTCCTTTGATCAGTCTGTCAGTGGAGAGCCAGCATGAGTGAGGGGAGATGGATAAGGTGGGAAAGAGAGATAATGTGAAAGATTTACAAACAGAAAGGGAGACCGTCAGAGAGAAGATGAAGACAGGAAGGGGTCATTTTGACCTTGGAGGACTCCAACTGTAAGCGCACGCACACACCGAGCTACACTGTAGGATTTATAATCCTCATAGGCTTGCCCCCCGGTTTATTTCTTTTACTGTGTTCTCAGATGGGTTTTTTTTTTCCATTCTACTGGGTGTCACACACATAGACACACGTGACTGTGGCTCTTAGCCAGACAAATGGATGTGCCCTCGGGGCTCCATGCTGGGGCAGCATGGAGCCACACGCTAGAAGTCAATTATATAACAATGAATTCTGCCGCTTAATTAACCAAAAGCCTTTATCAAGCCAATACACTGCGATAATTTGTCTCTTTGTTTAAATTTGCTTTAGTTTCAAGGAATTTTTTGAGGGAAAAAAATGTATTTGTAGCCCCAGATGTCATGATGATGATGATGAGAAGAAGAAAAAAGAAGAGGTGAAGGAGGAGGAAGAAGAAGAAGAAGAAGAATATAAATTCTATATTGGGAGTATTTGTTAGAGTCAGTTAGTCGCGTTGTTAATATTGCTTTCTGTCAAGAACCTCAATTTCTCAACGGGCAATTAAGTCAATTGGAATTGAGTGAATCACCGTTTGAAAAGTAGCAGATCCTAATCAGTGTCACACAATATGGAGCATACAGCAACATTATATAGCATAAAGCATAACATTTGTGGTGATGTAAGGATGATTCTAATTTAGCAATAATTAGAACGCAAAGTAAAATTCTTTGCATGTGGCCAGGCAATCCAATTTGACCATTTCCTGTGAGGGGTAACCCAATTATCATGGCTTTAATCCTGTTAGTGACAACTTTGAAAGTAATGGCTCTTGTGAAACTTCATACATCACGAAAAGTTTAACACAACAACTGGCAAGAAGAAATCACACTTCTTCAGTTCTTTTTGTGGTATTTATTCCCAGGAAAAGGCACTCACTACATTTGATGTAATCTTTTCACAAAATTAACCGTTAACGCCTAAGAGTCTGAGCAAGATGTCACTAGTAATGGCAATGAATAGATCAGAGCTATTCATATGAGAAACACAGATTATGAGTACAACGAATATGTACACATTTTAACACTGGCCAATGGCACATCCCCTAAATGTTGTTAACGTACTGGACAGCAGTATCGGGACCAGTTCCCGTTATGCAGATGATACAAAGTAGTTCTAAAAAAATTTCCAAAAAGGACCAAAAGTTTTAGAAAACTAGCAAAGATTTTTGTGAGCACAGCTTTAGGAAACATAGAAAACACGACATTTTTTATTTTGTGTGGACTTACACACACCTTTTATCCTTGACATGGTAAGTTCCTTACATATACGTCAATACTTCATAACTGTGCTGAGGAAAAGAAATCGAAAAACTAGGAACGGCATGACACATTTACATTACATGTCCCTTAACAGATGAGTGAAAAAGTACACTTAAAGAGCAGGGATGATTAAAAAATGGAATAAACTTACATACAAACGTGCTACGGGAATATGAAATCAGTAGCACCAAATACAATAATTAAAAAAAGGAAGTCAATCAAGTAGTCTGACATTACTGTGAACTCGAGTCTCGTGTCTTAAAATAAATCCTCTGAAAATGTACAGCGGTTTCATCGATGCTCACAACTCCGAAAACAGAGTTGATGAACAACGATTCATTGAGGTGAACTCCAGCCCTTTGAACTTATATTGTGTGGTTTCTCACCTAGGAAACAAATAGCAAACAACGACTAAATTCTGTTGTTTTCTTCCTCGCCTGGTTTTGGTGAACAGCACATCTATGGAGAAAAGAATTATATTTCAGGGCGTCCGGGTAGCGTAGCGGTCTATTCCGTTGCCTAACAACAAGAGGATCGCCGGTTTGAATGTGTTACCTCCGGCTTGGTCGGGCGTCCCTACAGACACAATTGGCCGTGTCTGCGGGTGGGAAGCCGGATGTGGGTATGTGTCCTGGTTGCTGCACTAGCGCCTCCTCTGGTCGGTCGGGGCGCCTGTTCGCGAGGGGGAACTGGGGGGGGGGGATAGCGTGATCCTCCCACGCGCTACGTCCCCCCTGGCGAAACTCGTCACTCTCAGGTGAAAAGAAGCGGCTGGTGACTCCACATGTATCGGAGGAGACATATGGTAGTCTGCAGCCCTCCCCGGATCAACGGAGGGGGTGGAGCAGCGACCGGGATGGCCCAGAGAGCGGGGTGATTGGCCAGGTACAATCGGGGAGAAAGAAAAGGGGGGGGGGTGTATCATTTGGTTGAAACACCGACGGACGGTAGTACGGCAATAACTCAAAGCTTTTAAGTTGGTATGCTTCAATTAATCGCCATGATGCAGCAGTTTCCTGTCATTATAACCATGCACAATCAAAGTGAACAGTTTGTCATTTATGAGCTCTTAGTACAGTCGTTTATCTTCTAGGGCTACATTTTCAGTCGTATGCCATATAGGAGTAATTGTAAATGTCACTACGGTAAATGAACGTATTGTCTGTTGATATGGTAAAAGCGAGACTTCTCAGCATCCATTCATTAAACTCTGGAGTCATTTTTTTGTGGTGGGTAAAAATAGAAGCCACAGTATGAGACGGAAAAAGCACAGATCGATACTGTTTCTGGAGAAGGTCTCCTGCTTCCAATTTGTTTTTTTTTGTTTTGTTTTGTTTTCTTTTTAAAAGTGATATTCCACATTGTTGCCCAACTGTTTGAGTAAGAGCCACTCGAGGCAAGAAATTAATGTTTTGGCAAGAGAGATGTCCTTTGAGAAAAAGAAAGTTATCTTTTTGAGTTGCCTACTATACAGCATCAACTGAGAAATGAGGTATTTCATAACAGCCTGCATTATTTTCCTCCATTTTATTATTTTTTTGGCAACACATTTTCTTCACATGGCTGGGGCACAGTGATTGTGACCTTTCACAAAGCGAACCTGAATCAAAGCATTGGTAACAGAAAGGCACATTTCATGACATCTTAAAAATGCCTTGCACTCACCTCTCTCTCTCTCTCTCTCTCTCTCTCTCTCTCTCTCTCTCTCTCTCTCTCTCTCTCTCTCTCTCTCTCTCTCTCTCTCTCTCTCTGTCTGTGTCATCAATGCTGTTTCTCTATACATTTAGGCTCGTCTGTGGCTGACGCTCTCTTCCTTCCAGTATTCTTTCGTTCTCTCTCTCTTTGGCTGGTGTCAGTATGACCCCATTGAGCGTGGTGTGCTCTGCTGCATACTGTGAGAGATTTGTGAGGCTGGTGTTTCCCATCTTCCTCTCACTGTTTTCTTCCTCTGACCTCAAATCTCCCTCCTCTTCCTCACCCCTCCCCTCTCCCAATACAGCGCCACCACTGCTCATGCTTTCACACATCTGTCGGACGTCCTCAGGAATGTTTCTCTTCAGCTCACGGTTCTTGTTGCGCTTGGCCAGCTTGGTCAGGGATCCAAAGCGTAGGTTGAATAGGTTTTCCTCAGATGAAGAGGCCGTCTCTTGTGTCTGTTCCCCGACCTGATGGTCATACGGCTCACCTGCCCCCTTCAGCCTCAGGTTGTTCAGCTTGGTGTCGATGCTCTCCTGAGAGGAAGTCTTGAAGCGGCCTGCATCCAAACTGGTGAACATGGCTCTCTTCTCTGGGGAGAGCATGTCCAGGGAGTGGGCACGCTGCTCCAGACCTAGCTGACGGCGCTCCATGCTGCGGATGGTGGCGGCCCGCTGGAGCTTGTCATGGATCTCCACGCTGAGGCGCCGGCGTGTTTCCCTGAACTCAGCGCGTACATTTGCCTTCCACTCAGCGGCATGAGCTTTAAACTCTCCAACCTGTGAAAACAAGTCAAGTCAAGTTTATTTATATAGCACATTTAAAACAACCACAGCTGAACCAAAGTGCTGCACAAGCTTAAAATTCAATATAAAATAAGTGACACATATGAATATGAAAATATATGTAAAGAAAACATAATAAAAAAAGAACATAAAAATAAACAATAAAACACAAGCGTAAAGGTGTATTTGCACAATAAAATCATGGTATCAAGCTCAACTTGAATTGAATGCCAGCAAGAAGAGGTAGGTCTTTAACAAAGATTTAAAAGTCTCTTGGGGTCTGAGCAGATCTTATGTGTACTGGTAGATTGTTCCAGAGATCAGGGGCAGCCACTGCAAAGGCTCTGTCGCTTCTATTCTTAAGCCTGGATCTTGGAACATGTAAGAGCATCTGGTTTGTCGACCTGAGTGCTCTGACTGGTGTATGATGATTTATTAGCTCAGATAAATGAGGTGGTGCCAGCCCATTTAAAGACTTAAAAACAAGTAATAGAATCTTAAACTGGATCCTAAAACAGACAGGAAGCCAATGAAGGGGGGCCAGTACAGGCTTTATGTGATCATGTCATTTCTTTCCTGTCAGAAGGCAAGCAGCTGCATTTTGTCCAAGCTGCAGGTGACGAAGCGACAACTGAGCTACACCAACATACAATGAATTATAATAATCCAAACGAGAGGTAATAAATGCATGAATTACCCTTTCAAGATCATTTGGAGGGAGACAGGCCTTTACTTTTTCAAGAAGTCATAATTGAAAAAAACTTGTTTTGACAACTGAGCTTATTTGTTTATCAAAGTTAAAAGAGCTGTCAAAAATCACACCAAGATTCCTAACAGAAGGGCAACTGTAGGAAGCTAAGGGGCCAAGAGTGCTATCATAACCATCCAGAAGATCAGGTTGTCCATATACAATTATTCAGTCTTATTTTGATTCAGTTTCAGGAAGTTTAACTCCATCCATGTTTTGACATCCTTTAAACAACTCAGCAAATCCTGTATAGAAAATCTGCTGTTTGTTTTTATAGGTAGATATATTTGCAAATCATCAGCAAAACAATGAAAAGACATATTATGTTTTTTTTAAATGGACCCCAAGGGCAGTATATACAATGAGAAGAGAATGAGGCCCAAAATGGAGCCTTGAGGGACCCCACAGTTAAGTGGGGCTGCAGCTGAAGAGAATTGGTCTATATGAACAGAAAAGCTCTTATCTGACAGATAAGATTTGAACCATTCTAGGGCAGTACCTTTAATGCCTATGCACAGCTCAAGACGTGATAAAATAATATTATGGTCAACCATGCCAAAGGCAGCAGTCGGGTCCAAAAGCACCAGAACAGCAGAGTTCCCAGAGTCCACAGAGTCCACAGTTAAAAGAAGATCATTAAAAACTCTTACAAGGGCTGTTTCAGTGCTGTGACGTGATTTGAAACCAGACTGGAACTTTTCAGAAATGCCATAATTTCTAGGTGCATTTGTAATTGTAGACAAGCTACTTGCTCTAAGACTTTTGAAAGAAAAGGCAGCTTAGAAATTGGCCTGAAGTTAGAAAGAACAGAGGGATCAAGATTGCTCTTTTTGATGAGGGGCTGTACTACAGCATGTTTGAAAGCAGCTGGAACACAGCCTGAGAGAAGAGACGTGTTTATCAAATTTACAATGCAAGATCCAACAGTGGTAAAAACATCCTTTAACAGTCTGGGTGGAATACTGTCTAGGGGGCAATGTGAAGGCCTCAAATGCTTAACTATCTCAGATATAAAGGAGAGGGACATGGGCTCAAACTGTTCTAAGACAGCTGGGCACATAGAATAAACAGCAGGATCTGAGGCCGAAGAAGATGGTGGGGCCCTAATAGCAGAGATCTTATCTGTAAAAACTTTAACAAATTCTTCACAGAGCGTGGGTGTTGGTACAATGGAAGGAGAATCACATGGATTTATAAGAGAGTTAATAGTATTAAAAAGAACCTGAGGCCTATGACAACTGTTGGACACAAGGTTTGATAGGAACTGTGTTTTTGCAGATTTAATGGCTCTCTGGTACTCTGATAAGCAGTCTCTTAGAAATCCTAAGGAGACATGAAGTTTGTCTTTCTTCCACTTTCTCTCAGCACATCTACATGCACGTCTAAGAGCGCGGGTGGTGTCACTGAGCAATGGCTCTGTCACTGGTTTAGGGCGTTTGGTTGTAACAGGAGCAATCAAGTCCAGTATGTCAGTACAGGTAGAGTTAAAAAGAGTGGTAATGTCATCACTACTGAGATTACAAGAGTCATCCAGGGTGTGAAGCATAGAGTCTTTAAAAGCAACAGAAAACTGAGACGTCATCAAAGGGTTAATCATGCGCAGGCAGCATGCCGGGGCGCGCGATTTAACCTGAGAACAAGGCAGCATCACAGTAAATAACACAGGCAAATGGTCCGATCTACGTGTATCACATATTTCACTGATGCAGACACTTAAACCAAAGGCCAGCACAAGGCCCAGAAACAAAACAAAACAGAACAGTTGGAAAAAGGATCAGAACTCTTATGTGGTGTGGCAACATATTGCATATAAGCGAGTCACATAAAGGGAAAAAAAACATCATTTTCAACATCATCTCAATATGTTTGCTGTAGGGCTAATACTCAATTAGCAGCCATAATACTAAGCAGTCTTCTGTGTGTCGTGACGCCACCGGAGGACAATCTGTCATTGTTACGACCCTTACTTCATTGTTTGCCACTACTTTTGGTCATTGTCCAATACTATTATAACCATGAAATTGTCTTGTGCCAGCGAAGGCAAATTACTACTTATTTTGTCAGTTCAAGTTTTTATTTTGACAGGAAGGAAGACAGAAAGCAAGTTTAGGATGTGCCCACTTTGCACACCCATCCAGCGGAGGCACCAGAAAGCCCCACATTTATCCTGATCTTATTTAGGCCTATCACTTAAAAAAACACAAAACACACACTGTCACAAGTAATACGCTGGAGCGCTTTTGCTATACAGTATGTAAGGCTCATTAAAAGGCCCACATAAATTTTGCCAGAGTGTTAACCTTTTTTTAGCGATGTGATTAACAACTTCAAATCAAAGTAGACAGGACAGGGTGTCTGGGTGGCGTGGTGGTCTGTGCCATTGCCTACCAACACGGGGATTGGTGGTTCGAATCTCCGTGTTACCACCGGCTTGGTCGAGTGTCCCTACAGACACAATTGGCAGTGTCTGCGGGTGGGAAGCCGGATGTGGTTATGTGTCCTGGTCGCTGCACTAGCGCCTCCTCTGGTTAGTCGTGGTGCCTGTTCAGGGGAGAGGGGGAACTGGGAGGAATAGCATGATCCTCCCATGTGCTACATCCCCCTGGTGAAACTCCTCACTGTCAGGTGAAAAGAAGCAGCTGGCGACTCCACATGTATTGGAGGAGACATGTGGTAGTCTGCAGCCCTCCCCGGACCGGCAGACGGGGTTGGAGCAGAGACCAGGATGGCTCAGAGAGAGGGGTAATTGGCCAAGAACAACTGGGAGAAGAAAAAAAAAGGCAATCTAAATAGGAAGGTAGCACATTTTCCAACATCTGATATTTCTGAAAGCCTTGGGTATGTATAGCTGACTGAAGAACATGAGAACAGGGGACTCAGGGTCATGACCCTCTAAACAACAACAGCAGCAAACAGGCTCAGCTAGCCTGGCCTTTGTGGTTTTGAATGTTGAAATCTGGGAGTGAAGGGCTATGAGCTTGTTTACTATGTTTTAATCACCATCTCTCAGTCACCCCTATTGATATTTGCTAGTCATATTACGCTCCAGGGAAGGCGATATGTTACACATAGCTGGAAAACCTCAACCCATAACAGTGAGTCACTAGGGCTGCATAAGGGCAGACGCAGAGGGGAAAGGGGAGAATGGAGGCTGCAGCTGAGTGACCTTTTATTTCCCACTGCTCTAATATAATGAAACATAATGTAATTGAATGAACCCCACCTCCTCTTTGGTCTTTTTGGATAACACTCGCAGCCGGTCTGCGATGATACTCAGGAGCGCGGCAAAGTAAGCCAAGCCCACCAAGATCCAGAACCATACCAGGGGCTTGTACCACTTCATATAATCAATTTTACGGTTCCCACCTAGAGGCGAAGGAAAAAATAAACTTAAGGTCAAGTATTCTTCACAGTTAGATTAGATCAGTTAGAATCAGTGTTAGCCGCATGGTCTTATTCGGTTCATATAAATTGCTATGTCACATCTCAACAATGCAGTGTTTTATTTTTTATTTTTAATGAGAGCCACGCTTCCAAGATCAACCAAGCATTCACATTATTATATAGTTGAAGTCATCACATTAAACCTACTGTAAAAGGATGATAGATAAAAACATTGCTAGAAAGAAGATGACAGTTTTTTTTTTTAACAATGAGAGCATACCAGCTACGTAGTCTCCTATTCCAACTGTGGTGAGAGTAATGACAACGAAGTAGATGGCCTCCAGCATCGTCCAACCCTCGATCTTTTTGAAGATGACAGCCGGGATGGTGACAAAGACGAGGAAACCGGCAAGGATGAACAGGAGGGTGGATGTCACTCTGATTTTGGTCTGGCTGATCTGTTTGTGTTTTTGCTGAAAAAGAAACGACCGCAAACATCACGAAAAATGGATCAGGCAAGCAAACAAACAAAACAAAGACATCATGGAACGCCTGTGGAAGTTACTGTGATTACTAAAACTCGGTGAAATCGGGATGTCTTAAAAGCAAACGACACAGGTCACTAGTGCTCATTTGGTTTAACCCCTCAGTGGCCGTTTGAGAGAAACAACTTGCATATATACAAATATGGGTAAGCTAACTGGCAAATTCTTGGGTTGGTTGAAGTATAATAAAGACATCTACCCTGAGCTCATCAACTCTGACTCAGAACATCTCATCATCTTTGCTCTTGTCTCCTCCATACTCCAGCGCACCTGGTCCTGGCGACAGAAAAAATCCCACCTAATCTCTACAAGTGTTCACATCTTTTGAAAGAGGTAGCTTAATGCTCAATAAAACTAGCCAAGAGAGTGTGGATAAGAAGGCTGGATTTAAGGGATCATGCTGTCTGCATGAAAGCAATTGTAAAACCCCTGAGACAACACTTTGTGTGTCACTGCAGGAAACATGGTGGTGCTTTTATGTTATTTTACTTCATGCCATCTACACAAACATTAACAAGAAAGGGTAAAAATTACTACTCACTCTGAATATTTTCTCAACTCTCAAGATGCTTTTAACAAAGACGGTCCCCAGCTGGTCCCCAATCCCGGCCAACAAAAAACCAAACAGTGGGATACCAAATATTGCATACAGGATACAGAAGATCTTGCCACCCTCTGTGCTTGGAGCAATGTTCCCATACCCTGTAGGAGAAGGGAAGAACAAGGTGAAGGTAGAAGGTAGAGAGAAATATTAAATGAAGTTTAAGAAGTAGGAAAAAAAGGAGGTGGTGAAGGAGTGCTGTGATGAAGAAGTGGAGGACAAGGAGGGTTTCTCTTTTCAGAAGACTGAAAAGAGAGAAAGAAGAGGATAATCAAGACTTTCCTGTGCATTAACATGACCAACTGAAGCATTATGTGTAACCATGACACAGTTCCTCGAGCACAAGTCTGGGGTAAATAAGCTCATAGAGACAATAATTATGTTGCCCTGTAAAAAATGACATTAATTACAGCCCTGCAGTAACAGAGGCCCAGAGATTCAATGGCAAATAAAAAAGCACAACCCTAACCAACCTCCCTATTTCAGTCCTGTGTGAAGAGTCTAATAACCTTTATTCATAATAATCAAAAGGATAACTATACAGATGAGATGACCTATTATCAACTGCATATTAAGACATAAAACAGCGTTTCTCCGAGAACTCACTGGGACATCTAAACTGGGATGTCAGTGTGACGAGTGTCCATCAATGCGGCATTTACATTTTCACTTCCTTTACCCCCATTCTACTGTGTTCTTAAGCTGCAGTACTGTAAATACTCAAGAGGAACTGTTATCAGTATGTGATAAAAAAATTAAAAAATTCACAAATGGTACGTTTACACAAATAATAGGAGTAGTTTTGCTTTTGAAATTGAGCAAATTTCATCAGTGCAATATCTATTGAGGGCTCTAAAAAAGTTTCTTTATGTTTCAACTTAATTACTTTATTATAATAATTCTTGATGTCTACCAATTAGAGTAATGCGTGTGGTCTGAAAGTGGCTGCTGATACTGGGTCACTCCTTTGGCATGTATACTGAAGGAAGCTGGATGGACATCAACACATTAGCAAATGCCTAGACAAGTTACTTTGAGCTCTATCATCAGACATGAATTATAGCTTTCTTTCCCCCCAAATCAATTAGATGATAGGCACTGCCTAATGGGGAGGGTATGCTACATTAAATAATGGCAGTGCAAGTATGGAAAATGCATCCTCCCTAAATAACATTCAATGTCAACAACTTCCTATTATTAAAACCTACATCTGCTCTTTATGTGGTACATTATTTATTTATTTATTTATTTATTTATTCATTCGTTTAACTGGTCAGATTAATTTATGAAGAATTCTTGCTCACGATGGCGACCTCCTGAGAGCACTTCTTAGCCAGATGAAATGTTAAGAAAAACATATAGACACCATGTGTATTGCTGTCGCTACAGCCTGATCTGAAGAAAAACGAATTTATCAGAAATGTCTGCCCTGGTTGCTTAAGCATCCATGATAACCCCCCCCCCTTTTTTTCGCCTCAATTGTACTTGGCCATTCGCCAATTACCCCACTCTTCCAAGCCAATCTGGGGAGGGCTGCAGACCACCACATGCCTCCTCCGACACGTGGAGTCGCCAGCCGCTTCTTTTCTTCTTTTCACCTGACAGTGAGGAGTTTCACCAGGGGGACGTAGCACGTGGGAGGATCATGCTATTCCCCCCAGTTCCCCCTCCCCCCTGAACAGGCGCCACGGCTGGCCAGAGGAGGCGCTAGTGCAGCTATCAGGACACATACCCACATCCGGCTTCCCCACCCGCGGACACAGCCAATTGTGTCTGTAGGGACACCCAACCAAGCCGGAGGTAACACGGGGATTCGAACTGGCGAGCCCCGTGTTGGTATTCAATGGAATAGACCGTTAGGCTACCCAGATGCCCCCATTCATGATAATCTTGATCTTCACAGGAGAAAAGATCCCCCACGTAGCACCACTGCACCAAGGTAATGGCATAATCAGTTAGCCCTGAAACCACCGGTAAGTGGGAGGGATTTACACTGGGGCGGGGGATGGGTAATATAAAGCCAGTAAGGACATTTCACTATATGAGAGGGTTGATGAGAAAGCTCACTGTACCTATGGTTGTGATGACAGTCCCAGCGAAGAAGAAGGCACTGCCCAGGTCCCAGTGACTGGAATTGTAGGTCGTGTCGCCGATGGGACTTACTCCTGCACTCACAGCATCTATGGCATGCTGAAAAAATTATGGTCATAAATCAAATGAATCTAATCATTCAGTCACCCCCTTTGCCCCCCCCCCACACACACAAGGGAGGTCAAAGTTAAACTTCTATGACCGCTGGGCCAACCTGCAGCCACCTGCTGGCTAAAGTGTTGACTTGGTAGAATTAAACACAACAGCTGAGTCAAAGTGAGTGGTTACTTTTTTTACCGGATAAAATAAAACAGAAAACCAACCGTCTGAGTGTCACTGCCTACAAACACCTGAACATTGTATTTTGCCAAATTAAATCTTAGTCTAGTAAACAGTGGTTTTGCAGGGCTGGAATTACATGCCAGCTCAGAAGATGGCAAATCAACAAAAACACGTGTCTGCTTTGATTCATTATTTTATTGCACCATGGCATAAATGAAACCACCTCTGGTGTGTGTGTGAGAGACATATGCTGCTGGTTATGTAACATGCATGAGGTGATGGATTGACTCTGGTTTCCTTGATCAACCTGGAAGCTCACTGGTCAACAAAAGAGGAGGGGCGATAGGATAGAAGGGAGAGGTCTTTGAAAATGTGCGAAAAAAGAAGTGAAGAAGGATTTGGAATAAAGTGGAGATGAATTAATCCCACAACATTACTGATCAATGTTGCAAGCAAACCAGTCGAACATCTAACAGATTTCTAAAATACACCTCAACCATTTAATTTTTTCAGTATCTAATCATGTCAATGTCATAGTGTTGACTGAAGAATTGAAAGACTACGTCAAATTGCTTAATGTGATGCTTTCCTACAGAAAACCCCTCCTTATGAAGACGAAAAACGAAATTAACGGTCACATAATTTGAGTCAAAACACTGAATAACTACCCAGTCAATATTCCTGTGCAGATGTGCATGAACAACTAGGATAACGCCTGTTCACCATCTGGCTGTACACAGTTGACATTTCCTCCTCTCTACATTTCCTTTTCCTGTTTTATTTCTCTGTTTTTGCTGGAAAACATCCCGTTGCACAGACACCTGCTGATAGAAAACTTTTTTTCTGATGTCAAGGTTGTCAGGCCCCTACTCCTTTTCTTTATCCCTCTCTAAATCAAGGCAAACATTAGCCAGCTGGACTCCTTTACATTTACTGCATCGTTCTGCCCCGTTTTCCTCCTCTGTATTCTGCACAACATAACCAGAAAAAAAAAAGAAAGAAAGAAAAAGCTGGCCCTAATACCTCCCATTGTCTGGAAATGAAAATTAATTAAATGTTTAATGACTGGTTAAAACAATGCAATTGCAATTCCATTTCCTTGTGGAGATTTATAATTTGAATTCATTTGATTTGGCCCCGAGTAAACCTCCACTCTTGTAATGAAAAAGGCATTTTATCTTAGGTAAGCACTTCAGAAATAAATTGCTCTAAGCTATTTCTCATACACCACTGGTAGACAACTTTTATAATTCAGACAAGCCCTTTACCCAAAGAGATGATCCTCTCACGGGCTGTGCAAACTGTGCGTTGGTATGATGTGTCTTCCTTATGAAATATGGATCAATTCTTATGGTATGCACTTGCGAAAACCTGGCAGAGCAGGGAACTGTTCTTCACATCACTGAACATGACTGCACATGCCCTCTCTTCAATATGCATGTGATGGAGATCCACATCACCTAAGCTCTGTCTGTACAGTATCCCAGAGAGAGCGGTTTCTGCATCTAAAATTTGCCAAATACAGTGATGTGATTTCACTGCTTTATATGGATTACAACAAAGGAGTAATTATGAAATAAATCTAAAATAACCCTCTTCTGGAGTCAAGGGAGAGCCATAAATAGCCCTGTACTGTATTTGAATACTTCATGAGAGTCTATTTTGGTCTCTTATTTTTTCACAGCCAGCATCATGCTGAATTTTTGATGAGCAAAAGCATAAATTTCCATTTCTGAGGCATGAGAAAGATGGTTTTGATTTTCACTGTAGGCTGTTAATTGGGATGGCATCAACAATTTTTATTTTATCTTCACTCTCCCCGTAAATTTCCTTCCGCTCAATGCCGGCAAGACAGAAATATTAGTCATCAATGCTGAAATGGAAAGATCTCACCTTGCAGATGTCATTTTAAGACCGAGGGACTATGTTATTTCTTAAAGTTTGTCTTTGGGGGAAAAAAAATACTGTTTTGTTTTTGTCCATCCATCCATTATCAAAACTGCTTATCCTACTCAGGGACGTGGGGATGCTGGAGCCGATTGTATCAATTATTATTAATGTCACACTTGATCCTACTCTCTCATTTGACAACCATGTACAAGAGGATACCAGAATAGAATTTTTCCCCCTCAAAAACTCAGGCCCATTTTCTTAATGGCTGTCGCTGAGACTGTAGCTCATGCATTTAGACTTGATCACTGCAATGTCTTGTTTTCTGGCCTAACAGTGTAACAACTACAGATGTGTAGATTCGCTAGCCCTTGGCTAACGGGTCGGACCCTTTAGTTGACTGGTTAGTGCAGTCGCCCATGGTGCGGGGAACCTAGGTTCTTGTCCATTGCATCCAATGAGCCCACGCCTCAGTATTTTTTCAGCCTGATACCATCTAAGAAGAAATATTCTCCAGGAGCCTCGCTGGTGGCAGCCAGCAGAGAGCCCATTGTCACTGTGGATGCTCCCAGTGCCAGGGCTTTGGTGATGTGCCCAACGGTCTGGATGCCACCATCGACGATGACTGGCAAACCAAAGCATCTGGCATACTCTTGACACCTTATAGACGGCTGTGGTCTACCACATGTCAGAACTTCCTGTTTAATGCACATGGAGCCGCTGCCTATACCCACTCTTAATTTGTCAGCTCCTGCACGCCTCTGAGCGCATATGCATCCCACCGCTGCCACTAATGTAGCGAGAATTCAGGGGGCAACCAGGAATCGAACCTGGGTTCCTCACACCACAGGCGACTGCACTAACCAATCAACTAAGGGGTCCGACCCGTTAGCTAAGGGCCAGTGAGTCTACACATCCGTGGTCATTACACTGTTATAGTATTAAAGACATACTTTCACGAAATTCTGCCATACAATGCCAGTCCTGGCCTCCCCTTGCCAAGCTAAAAAAAACATCTGTTCAAGCTAACCTATGAATGACTGAGGTCTGCACATCAGCCTTTTTCATTACATAAGGTTTGAGCCTCAAAATGCGTATTTACTACTCAGTGGATGGAAGACTCAGAAAAGCATAACCACACTATGACGCATATATCCATTAAAAATATGACACGTTAAGGGTTTTGTTTATGAGATGCATAAATAACCACCTCTGAAATGCAATCAAAAAGAAATAATTAGCGCTTAATAATAGCTGCAAATGAATGAATGAATAATAGCTGCAAATGAACAACTATGTGCAATAATCCCATGCACTTTTTTTGAACTTTAAAAGCCACTGCTATCTTTTATTGTCTCATTATCATTTTTTTGCTACCTCACTTATTTTTTACTACCTCACTTGTTTATATACTAAATGTTGTTTGTCTTTGTTTTCATCTTGGTTTTTTTTTTAATCATTTACCTTGTCTTGTGCTGCTGGTCTGAGAATCACCAAATGTAATTTCGTTGTGTACGCATAATGACAATAAAGTATCTTATCTTAATTAGCCATTCCTCCATGAAGTAATGGCTACAGCATTGATTTATACCCTCATAGCTACTATTGCATTCAATCAATCAATCAATCAATCAATCAATCAATCAATCAATCAATCAATCAATCAATCAATCGATCAATCCAGTTGCATTTTATATAGTGCTTTTCTAGCTGCAACAACCACACAAAGTGCTTTACATTTAATTCACTAATGACACAATCAGCGAATAATCTAATATCAGACAAGATAGAAAATAATAAAAATTTCACCTGTCACAATGCTGCATGCTACAGTCATAAAGTGGTGACATATTATTTACAATTAAACTCACCTCATGGCTCTTGTTTATATACGGTACAGCTGGATGCTACTGTCATTTCACACATGCATATTTGGGGACTTAAAAAGAAAGGGTAACTAACTATTGAGGCAAATACTTGAATTTACTCATATCTAAATTGTAATGGCATATTTTGTATTTACTTGTGGCTGGATACTTCAGCTGGACATGACTAGCTTTTTTCAGATATGCTTCTCCCATATTGGCAGCAATAATCAAGCTTTATGAGCACTATAGATGATTTAGTGTGATCTAAATAGGTCTGTATAAGTCAGATCTATTAGATGTAGACCATATTTTCATTCAGTAGAGCTTTTATAAAATGAATTGTAGACCTTCTGGTTAAACAGGGTGGCCTTCTTCTCTGCCCCTCCTCAATTTTCTATTATAGCTTCATGTAACTGAATTATTGCCAGTTTGCCATTAAAGGGGTGCTCAGCATTAATAATGGCCAAAATATCTCAATATGTTTTTATCTTTATCTTATTTCTACCTCTGCCATGAGCTACCCCAGTCTAAATAGAATCAGATGTCCATTTCGTCTCCTAGTTCAGTTTCCATGAAGCTAACCAGGCACAATAGTCCTGCTGGAGAAAAGATAGTAAAGGCATTCAATTATGAGGGCACTTGTTCAGTTCAGACATTCATTAAAAAAAAACAAACTACAAAGACTTTCAAATCTAAATTTCATCCACCTCAGCTTCGAGATACACGTTCACTATACAGATGATAAAATGCTGCCACTCCACATGTGATTCAGGATTTGTTTGAAGGCTTAACGTAATGCCACTCTAGTTTCCTTTGGTTATATCTCTATGGGAAATATGAACGATTTTTTTTTCATGTAACACCTGTAATAAGACCCATTGTTACTCAAGCATAAGTGATTTGCACATATGTTTTGAAGCCTGTTTCCATGATGCGACTACAATGGTAACATTAAGCTAATCTGAACCGCGTTTCTATGTGACAGCCACTCAACATCTAGCTTTTGTTTATGACATAAATACCTCAAAATTCACAAAAACCAAGGTTTGCTCGTTAATTTCATTTCACAGAGCGAAATGGCCAAATGTCATAAGCACAACAGAGAAAGAACCTTAATACAAGGCACTTAAAGAAAATCTATTAATTTTTCACTTATAGAAAGAGATGAGTCCCCGTGTTACCTCCGGCTTGGTCGGGCGTCCCTACAGACACAATTGGCCTTGTCTGCGGGTGGGAAGCCGGATGTGGGTATGTGTCCCAGTCACTGCACTAGCGCCTCCTCTGGTCAGTTGGGGCGCCTGTTCGGGGGGGAGGGGGAACTGGGGGGGAATGGTGTGATCCTCCCATGCACTATGCCCCCCTGGCAAAACTCCTCAGTGTCAGGTGAAAAGAAGCGGCTGGCGACTCCACATGTATCGGAGGAAGCATATGGTAGTCTGCAGCCCTCCCTGGATCGGCAGGGGGGGTAGAGTAGCGACTGGGACAGAGTGGGGCAGAAGAGTGGGGGTAATTGGCCGGATACAATCGGGGAGAGAAAAAAGAAAAAGAAAGAGACGAGGGTACTGCTAGGTCAAAAATGTGACCTCACTTCCAGGTTTTATCTCTCAAAACTGGCCCGTTCTATCCAATACTGAGCCTCACAAAACTGATACTAATGACAGAAATAGGACCCAATAGTTTGCTCAACTTCTAAAAATGTCACATCAACATCATAAGGAGAAAATTTGTGGGAATGAGGCCAAACCACCAATTACTACAATTGTGCACTAATGCCAGTCCTTTAGCTACCGGCTTCTTCAACCACCTGAAAACACACAAAATCCTCGGGGAAGAGGACACGAAAATTCCACCCAGAGTGATCACAGATGATGGATTTTTAGGAATTTTCACAGCACAGAGTTTTATTGCAGAAAATTTGCTTCAAGTCCAACATTCCCACCAGTGTTGCTCTACAGCTAGGTGACTCATCAAACAGGCAGGAATGCCAAGTATCAGTGACAGCATGACTTCAAGTTGTGTCGCAGTGTGAGTTATCCCAACGGCACTGGCAGCAGGCAATTAGGTACACCATTTTCATGAGTACACAGTAGGTGGGTGGGTAATGCTTATACTGAGGCAGACATGGGCATGACAGATGACTCAACACACGCCCACACACGAACACACATTTTCAAGCATATCCATCTCAAATCTCTAAATTATTCAGTAATACAGATCCTTTCAACAGGTACACACACAAGACATGCATACAAACACCAATTAAAATTGTCATCTTTCTGACAACTTCGCAAAACACGGTGAGTCACCACGGTTGTGCTGCCACCTGCTATTGTATTTCAGAGATCAACGATTGAGCGACGGGTTTGGCACGGAACTAACAGCAAGCTATGGAGCCTGTTAGAGGACGAAATTAACTCTTTGAGAGATTACTTAAAACACAACATGTCCTGCAGGCCACTTAAATATAGTTTGATTTCTGAAGGTTGCTTGAGATTGAAATACAAAGTAAATGCTATTGGTCATGATGTATTTTGAGGAACAATTAAATTCAAAAAGCCCAACATTTTGTAAAATCACTTTTATATCTTTTTTTAATGCATGCTCAATAATCCAGGTAAGGAAACCACAGAAGGGTGAATCAGTTCATCTGGACACAACTTTTAGTGGGAGAGAATAACTGCCACTATAATCTCCCTCTAAACGTTGTGTCCAAATGGACTGATTCACCTTTCTGTGAGTCACTTTTATAGTTAATTCTTTGCGATGGGATGATATCATAGCTGCACTAACGGGACCTGAATCTGAACATTTGTCCAGGAGACAGACTATTCTGTGATTCAACGGCTACTGCTAGTGTTACCACTTTTTAATGGGGGCAGGTCTGTGACTGCTAGCCTGTGCAATGAATAATTGATTCCCCATGGACCTCAGGCACACCATGCGAAAGGTTTTTATTTCCACACCTTCCTTCAGGAAATCCCAACATTGATTTTTAAAAATATATGATAGTCTTTTTAGGTCTCAAAGGCTGGTCAACACAAAAGAGAGGGGAAGATAACTGAAGATGTTTCATGGAAAAATGAAAGAAAAAGCAGGTTTTGGTGAAGAGAGATGGAGAGAGAGATAGACAGACAATCCAATATCCACTGGGGCAGTGCTCAAGAAGCTAAAATCAAATGGAACCATTCTAGTGGAAACTAGAGCACACCAAATGCCATGTGGTTGGGTCTCTCTTTGGGGTCATTTCAAGCTGAAGAGCCCAATGAGGCAACACATGAGCAACACAGAAAAGTACTGCAAAAGGTTGTCTTTGCTGTCTTGGTAGCAATATCACATGGTATGGTTTTCCTGCAAAAATAAACTGTTGGTTGACCTCTGGTCCTCTCCTCCAGGAACTCTGTCCATATGCTTCCTGTAGAACACTGCATCAGGTACTCGTGTTGGTAAATCATATTTTGCTTTTGCTAAGCTCTCCAACAAAAATCACCTGGATAGACACAGGCCATCATATTTTCTTAAACAATGAACAATTAACACATCACCTGACTGGAAAAGAAAACTCAACCGATCTTACTCCAGCTACTTTTCCATTGTCATAGACTTTCACAACGCAAACCTTTTTTGTTTGGTCGACTCCATGACAAATGTCATATATCTCAGATAATTTTCCAATTACAAATCTATTTGTACATGCCTCCTTAGCATATTGATCCTGGGAGTTGACTTATAGTATAATTCTAGAGGTGATGTCAGAGTGCAGTCTGAGGCATCGCTATTCTTTGTCATATACACTACCGTTCAAAAGTTTGGGATCACATTGAAATGTCCATATTTTTGAAGGAAAAGCACTGTACTTTTCAATGAAGATAACTTTAAACTAGTCTTAACTTTAAAGAAATACACTCTATACATTGCTAATGTGGTAAATGACTATTCTAGCTGCAAATGTCTGGTTTTTGGTGCAATATCTACATAGGTGTATAGAGGCCCATTTCAAGCAACTATCACTCCAGTGTTCTAATGGTACAATGTGTTTGCTCATTGGCTCAGAAGGCTAATTGATGATTAGAAAACCCTTGTGCAATCATGTTCACACATCTGAAAACAGTTTAGCTCGTTACAGAAGCTACAAAACTGACCTTCCTTTGAGCAGATTGAGTTTCTGGAGCATCACATTTGTGGGGTCAATTAAACGCTCAAAATGGCCAGAAAAAGAAAACTTTCATCTGAAACTCGACAGTCTATTCTTGTTCTTAGAAATGAAGGCTATTCCATGCGAGAAATTGCTAAGAAATTGAAGATTTCCTACACCGGTGTGTACTACTCCCTTCAGAGGACAGCACAAACAGGCTCTAACCAGAGTAGAAAAAGAAGTGGGAGGCCGCGTTGCACAACTGAGCAAGAAGATAAGTACATTAGAGTCTCTAGTTTGAGAAACAGACGCCTCACAGGTCCCCAACTGGCGTCTTCATTAAATAGTACCCGCAAAACACCAGTGTCAACATCTACAGTGAAGAGGCGGCTGCGGGATTCTGGGCTTCAGGGCAGAGTGGCAAAGAAAAAGCCATATCTGAGACTGACCAATAAAAGAAAAAGATTAAGATGGGCAAAAGAACACAGACATTGGACAGAGGAAGACTGGAAAAAAGTGTTGTGGACGGATGAATCCAAGTTTGAGGTGTTTGGATCACAAAGAAGAACATTTGTGAGACGCAGAACAAATGAAAAGATGCTGGAAGAATGCCTGACGCCATCTGTTAAGCATGGTGGAGGTAATGTGATGGTCTGGGGTTGCTTTGGTGCTGGTAAGGTGGGAGATTTGTACAGGGTAAAAGGGATTCTGAATAAGGAAGGCTATCACTCCATTTTGCAACGCCATGCCATACCCAGTGGACAGCGCTTGATTGGAGCCAATTTCATCCTACAACAGGACAATGACCCTAAACACACCTCCAAATTGTGCAAGAACTATTTAGAGCAGAAGCAGGCAGCTGGTATTCTATCGGTAATGGAGTGGCCAGCGCAGTCACCAGATCTGAACCCCATTGAGCTGTTGTGGGAGCAGCTTGACCGTATGGTACGCAAGAAGTGCCCATCCAACCAATTCAACTTGTGGGAGCTGCTTCTGGAAGCGTGGGGTGCAATTTCTCCAGATTACCTCAACAAATTAACAGCTAGAATGCCAAAGGTCTGCAATGCTGTAATTGCTGCAAATGGAGGATTCTTTGACGAAAGCAAAGTTTGATGTAAAAAAAATCTTATTTCAAATACAAATCATTTCTAACCTTGTCAATGTCTTGACTCTATTTTCTATTCATTTCACAACATATGGTGGTGAATAAGTGTGACTTTTCATGGAAAACACAAAATTGTTTGGGTGATCCCAAACTTTTGAACGGTAGTGTACACTAAGGTCAAATGACACTGTTAAGGTGTACTGTAAAAATGCCTGTTAAAACCATGATGGGAATGATGTGTTCTACTTGTAATATGGGCCAATTCACACAAATCTCAGCTGGGAGACATGTTCAGCATAAACACGTCAAGAGCCAAATCAATAAAAAAACATGTGGAACCTTGAAGCGACAGATTCCATCAGCCAAATCCTCTTCTAAGTAGATCACTCATTATGTATGCATAGGTCTAGTGGCCAGCTTCATCCCTGTGACTGGTTGGGCTCACCTCCATTACATGGCCTCATCCATATGAGGAGGAGTTTGCCATAGAGAGAGTCATTTTTTCTGATTATCAGCCATCTCTATTTGGATGTAAAGTAACTGTTGTTTCATGATTAGCATTGTAGTATTAGTGGATCACCAAATTCCTGTAAATTTGCAACTTCCAGGAGCAGTACAACTACTATATTTCATGCTCACCTAAATGACAAATATTACTGATAATTGACTATCAGAAATATTTTCTCACTTACTTCCTTACATAAAAAAGCCATAATAATAATAATAATAATAATAATAATCCATTTTATTTATGGACACTTTTCAAAGCCATCAAGGGCTCCCTACAAAACAGTAAAAAACAAGCAGCAATGTACCAAGACATCATAAAATCAAACAAAGCACCAATTATATAATAAGTTAATAGAACAGATAGGTAGAGAATCATCATCACTGCAAAAATCAATGTGGATGTAACCATTAAAGTCAGGCTCAAACTGAATATACCAGTTTGAAAAGGTACGTATTGAGACGGTGTTTAGTGCTGCTATGACCTTTATCTCATTTACTTTTTCTATAATGTGTGGGTGTTGCTGAATTCCAAGATATCTTGTTTACTGTATTACAATTATTATACAAGTTCATTAATTAAAGGTTTACTTCCAGACAGAATCCCATGGAGAGAAAACTTTTAGAGACTGAAAATTATGTTGTAGGTGGTGTTTTGTCCATGTACTGTAATTAAAATGCAAGCTAATTTTACAGACATGGAGCCCCAGGTTAGAGAGACGATGCAGCACCAGGGACATCACTATTCCCACATATAGGAGACAGCTGGGAATAGTGTGAGAAGGCTGGTACTTTTCCACTTAAATGTGGCATATGTTGTGACACATCAGCATCTAGGAAGCTCCATAATGAAGCCATACCATACCATTGCACTTCAGTGGTGGTGAAGAAGGTGGTTGCAAAAAGGTGAGCAAACAGATTCGCTGAGGTGCAGCAAAGCTATTTTTGGACTAGCAGCTCAAATCTGATTTTTGGTGTATCCAGATTGGAATCTGATTGCTTTTATTAAGTCAAGAGAGCACAAAAAACCCTATGAAACTAATTTTTGCAGATCAGATTCAAAGCACATTCATCGATGGTTTGAAATACAATTCAAATTGAATTTCAAAATCTCAGTCTGGCCACTCAAATTGGATTTCAAACTGTCCTTTAGAGCTCTTGCAATGCTTATGGCACTACATCTCTTGCTGTGCAGTGATGCCAGCTGTGACTATGGCCTGAAGAGCCAGAGGATACATCTTCGTTCTTCATAGTCTGCGGCTTTGCTGTTTTGGTTCAAGTTAGCATCTGTACGTTAATGATACTTGATCACACAAATCCGACCTGATCACTTGCAAATGACAATGTGTGTGGTCATCTATGGCTCCCCAGGTGAAGCCACCAACTGAACCGGAACCCTTGCCTCCCCCCCATATAGTTTGTAGGCAAGTTTGAGCCTTGAACAAAGGTTATAACCAACCTAGTATACCAAAACATGGAATACACCCACCAGTCCACTAAAGGATACCATGTCAGAATCATGTTTTGCCTTGCCTAAGCGTGAGATGCCTACATTTTGTTTGGCCTATTCATTTCTATTGACCTCCATCCATGTCACTTGACAGTCAAGTTCCCTTCTGCAAAAACAAAAATGGCTAACATTCCCTTTTATTCTCAGTGGAAAATGTAATATTTTAAGATAGTTTTGGTATTACAATGCATTTTGATAACATTTCTAGTGGTAAATGTGCATTTTATTTTCTGAAACCACATACTAGCTTGCATGTTGTTTGAATCGTTATCGTTGCATTGTGTAGTTATCTGAGCTTTTATGTTATTTGTGGTATTTTATGTAACTGTTTGATGATGTTCTTTCAATTAAAAAAAACCCATAGATTTAGATTCCTTCTTCTTCGTTGGCTTTCTAAGCACATGGGCAGTTTAGTAAAGCCATGAGGGGGCCAAAAAACATTTGGAAACTATAATAAAAAACAAAAAACATATAGGCCTAAATCTCCTTAAATACACTTCGAAGCCTTACATAACTCCTGCCAACATTGAACACAACCCCAAAACACGTTCTACAATATTTGATAAAATATCCTAAATAAATCAACATTTATATGCTTTTTTCCCCCTTCAAATAAACCATCTGAATGCAGTATAATTTAAGTTTTGGCTGCAGTAAATATTTGACATATTCTGTAGATGTATATTACAACCCTATTTACAACCCTATTTTGCAAACCGGAAGAACTACAACTATGGTGCTGATTTGTATCAAGCAGCATGGCGTGGGTCAAGGGAACAAACAAACAAAATAACTTTCATTTCATGTATTGGGCCTCCAAAGGGCTCTCTGAAACTAGACCCGTGCCAAGGCTGAACCCTTTGGAGGCCCAATACATGAAAGTTATTTTGTTTGTTTGTTTATATGTTTACTTGATTGTTTGTTTTTTTTAAATAAGTCACCTTTACATATTGCAACCCTGCTGACCATCCAGGGTATTACTACAGGCCTGAATTGCTTGATTTAGGGTTAGGTCTGAAAAGAAAGATCTTGCATTTCATCAGGAAAATTATGATTAGTTTTTATTTCGAACATGTTAAAATAACAAAATAAAATATATAGGCACCTATACAAAAACAAATGGAAATAACAGTGAACCTATTTTGCAAACTCTCTGTAACAACACAAGTAATAACCAGTTTATGTTCGAAAAGGGTGTATGATGAAGTAAATAACTTTTATGGTCCTACCTCTTTTTTTATACATTATCAATCAAATCAAAACAAAACAAAACTTTCAAAACAAAAGAAAGTGGGAAAAAAGAAAAGAAAGACCAATGCAGAGAAATAAAAATAAACAAAAACGCACAAGTCAAACAAGGCACCTTACACGTCATGTATCATGTCATGTTATTCCACTCCACCTCTTTGTTCATCCATCCTATATCTTTTCAATATGTTATTTTTAAATAGTTGTTTAAACTTACTTAATGATTTACACATCTTCGTTTCTTTTCTACAGTTGTTCCATAAATTAACTCCTTTGATGGTCATACAGTGAAGTTTTGCATTTGTCCCCACTAATTGTTTTTTGAACATATATATATATTCCTCTGAGATCATGTTTACTTTCCCTCATTTAGAACAATTTTTGGACACTGTTTGGTAACTGCTGATTTTTTACTCTGTACATGATTTGAATTGTTTTGAAGTAAACCAAATCCTTAAATTTTAGTGCTTTCAGTTTGATAAAGAGTGGGTTTGTAGGCTCTCTGTAAGTGGTTTTGTTTACAATTCTTATGGCTCTTTTTTGAAGGATGAAGATTGGATCTGTGTTTGTTTTGTATGTGTTCCCCGCCACTTCCACACTGTAGGTGATGTATGGAAGTATGAAGGAACGGTACAAGGTGCATAGTGCTGGTTGATGCAGGAGATCTTTGACTTTATATAGTATTGCAATTGACTTTGATATTTTTGCTTTACTATACATTATATGTGGCTTCCAACATAATTTATTGTCTAGTATTACTCCAAGAAATTTGATTTCTGCCACTTTCGATTTCTACATCATTTATCATGAGTGTCTTGTTTGAGTTTGTTGACCGATTCCCAAATATTATAAATGTCGTTTTGCTTAGATTTACTGTTAGTTTATTTGAATCAAACCAACTCTTTAGTTTCTTCAATTCATTTCCTACTGTATCCAAAAGTTGTCCCCACTGCAAAGTAAGTTTGTGTCATCTGCAGTGTTTTGGAAACCTACCTCATTTATATTATTAATGTACAAAATAAACAACAATGGCCCCAACACTGAGCCTTGAGGAACCCCACACGTAACCTTCATTAATTGTGATTTAATATTATTAATTTGCACGTATCTATTATTTAGGTAACTGGATGGTCAAGAAGGAGCTACTCCTCTGATTCCATATTTTTGTAGTTTTATTAATAATAAGTCATGGTCAACCGTATCAAATGCTTTATATATATATATATATATATATATATATATATATATATATATCTAAGACTACTCCTACAGCATATTCTTTAATTTCTATAGCAGTTGTTATCTCTTCCACAAAATCAATGAGTGCAAATGATGTAGTCCTATTAGTTCTAAATCCATATTGTTTTTCACAAAGTACATTATGTTTTGTGATAAAGTCATCCAACCTTGAATAGAATGTTTTTTCCCCCTAGTATTTTAGAGAATTGTGAGAGCAAAGAAACAGGTCTGTAATTTGAGAGTATGTGTCCATCACCAGCCTTGTATATGGGATGACTTTAGCTGTTTCCATTTTACATGGACAAACACCAGTTTTTAGAGATTGGTTGCATATATATGTAAGATGTTTCACCACACACTCAATATCTTTAACCAGCGACATTTCAATACCATTGCAGTCTGTTGACGTCTTGTCAATAATTTCTTTTTCGTCTGTTCCTTTTAAAGACAAATATTATTTTACCTGTACATCTTTACTTGCCACATCATTTCTACAGCCTGTGCTTGCAATCTGCACCTACCAGCATTTGCTGGTAGGTGCAGGTGAAAGTTTGTCGACAATTCTGTGCATGACATTAACATTTATCCATGGTAAATCTTGCAGGCATTGCAAAAATATGCAATTGTCAATAGCACACGCCAACAAACCGGAAACTGGTCTGACCGCTGCAGTAGAAACCGGAAGTCAGTGGACTACAGTTATGCACAGACTTATTGTCTTCTGATATAAAGAAGTATGCTAAGCTAAAAACAGTGAGAAGGAGTTGAGGCTCCGGCATTTTTGTTCGTTTTAGAAGTGTAAATTTGATAATGGTGACAAAAACAGGGTGCACAAGACCTAGCATTAATTTCATGCACTATTCATAATGATCAAGGACTGTATGTAAATAATCGACATAATATTACATAATAATCGGTAAATCTGTATATTAATAAAATCACATTTATTCACAAGTTACATACATTTCAACAGAATAAGTTTTGTAATTGTATCAGGTTTTGTTTCAATATATATTCAATATTTTCTTTCAGTAGTGTCTCTGTGGACTATGAGTTTTGCGTATGACATTGTGATCTGTAGCGAGAGTAGGGTGCAGGTTGAGGGGAGCCTGGAGAGGTGGAAGTATGCACTGGAGAGAAGAGGAATGAAAGTCAGTAGGAGCAAGACGGAATACCTATGCATGAATGAGAGGGAGGACAGTGGAATGGCGAAGATGCAAGGAGTAGAGGTGACAAAGGCATACAAGTTTAAATACTTGGGGTCAACTGTCCAAAGTAACGGGGAGTGCAGTATAGAGGTGAAGAAGAGAGTGCAGGCAGGGTGCAGTGAGTGGAAAAGTGTGTCAGGAGTGATTTGCGACAGAAGGGTACCAGCAAGAATTAAAGGGAAGGTTTACAAGATGGTTGTGAGACCAGTGGCACTGACGAAAAGACAGGAGGTGGAGCTGGAGGTGGCAGAGTTGAAGATGCTAAGATTTTCATTGGGAGTGATGAAGAAGGACAGGATTAGGAGTGAGTATGTTAGAGGGACAGCTCAAGTCGGACTGTTTGGAAACAAAGCAAGAGAGGCAAGATTGGGGTGGCTTGGACATGTGTGGAGGAGAGACGCTGTGTATATTGGGAGAAGGATGCTGAATATGGAGCTGCCAGAGAAGAAGAAAAGAGGAAGGCCAAAGAGGAGGTTTATGGATGTGGTGAGGGAGGACATGCAGGTGGCTGGTGTGACAGAGAAAGATACAGAGGACAAGAAGAAATGGAAACGGATGATCCACTGTGGCGACCCCTAACAGGAGCAGCCGAAAGTAATAATAGTAGTGTAAAGTTTCCACAGTAGCAGCAGCCGCTATCCGAGGTGTTTACGTTACCAGGGTAACACACAGAGAAAGTGATGTCTGCATCGGAGATGTTGCAAGGTCTTCCGAATGGGGGAATTTTGTCGAGGGAAGTTCTCTTATTAATGACATTCCCTGAGCAAAGAGCAGGGAGTAGGGAGTACTGTTTATGTACACTGTGGAACGGAATGCAGCTAATGATTCAAACAACATGCAAGCTACATGGTTTCCACTGCAGCAGCATCCATTGCAATCACCATAGCGACAATAGAAAATGGTGCATTCCACCATTTGTCTGGCGAGACCTGACAGAATCTTCATAATAATTAACAAACTAACAACCATATTGAATGAAGATTATGAAAATGAAATGCATATTTCTCACTAGAAATGCTATCAAAATGCATTTTATTTTAAACTATGTTAAATTATTGCATTTTTCACTGAGAATAAAAGGAATGTCAGCCATTTGTGTTTTGCAGGGGGGAAACACTTGACAGTCACGTCATGTGGATGCAGGCCAAAAGAAAAGAATATAATAGGCAAAAAAAAAAGTGGGCATCTCACGCCTAGGTGAGGCAAAATGTGACACTGACACAATGTCCTTTAATGGACCGATGGGTGTATTACACGCTTTGGCGCAAAACTGCATTGTTTTAATGACTGAACTGTTTTTATTCAAGGATAAACATCTTCAGAAAACTGTTTGCCCTTCCCTCTCTGGATACCTATGTTATGTAACAAAGAGTGTTGGTCAACAACTGCACAAACAACCATGTAAGGTACAGTGTAGTAGTTATTAGTAACAGATCTGAAATGTCACTTGGTATTATGGGTAGCCGCATCTCTATGGAGACCTGAAGGCATAACTGTGCTTCCTGCTGAAGGACTAGGTTGCCTTTAAGTCTTCCGTTGACATTTGGCCATCAACAGCTGTATAGCACACAGTCAGCTACCATGGGGGCAAACAGTAGAGTGTGTATGCTCTGTTGAATCTTCTCAGAGATGGCTATAAATTCCATTAAATGACTCATCAACTCCACGGGAGGAGCCTTAACGGCCATCTGACGTTAATGAATGATACAGTATATGGAGGTCACCATGCTTTTAACAAGAAGTTGAATCGACCGTCACAGTTTTGTGAAAAGAAGTCAGATATTTTGAAGTTAGAGCTTTCAGCATAATTTGCCAATGGTCCCTTAAAAGGTTCAAATAACGATTGGTGGCATGACACCATAAATTTCATTTGTATGCCATAGATTTCATGTACTATGTGGTGTAGAAATTTCATGACAATATGTCATAATTTAAATGCCCTCATTCCAAAATGCAATAAATCCATTTAAAAAGTCAAATGACAATTGAATTAAATTAAACCACAATGAATTGCCCTAATAGCCCCATCTATTTTGACCACCTCAATGACTACTAAAATGTGTGATCTTCAATCTATCAAACCACATGAATCGCAACATTATTTTTTCATACTTGCACTCCAATGGCTCATCTTCACCTCTGCAGACTCACCTTGAGGAGGGCCTCCAGCTCATCAGGAGTGACACAGGGGTGCCGCTGCAGGAAGGATGCTTTCTCCATGGTGATGCTGGTCTTCTGGTCATTCTCAAATGGCTGTTCCAGAGCCCTGAATGCTAGCCCTCCGCACACCAGGTAAACCACCACCACTATGAACACAGCCAGCACCGTCTTCCACTTCATCACAGAGTGAAGCACTGCTACCGAGCCGTCGCAGCTGGCATCCATGCTGGCCACCATGCTGGCAGATCGGGAGGAGATGGAGAGGCGTGGCAGCGGGCAATGGCCATTGGCCTTCGGGTCGCAGCCCATGGGGTTCTGCATGGTTGCTACGCTGGCCTGGACCAGACTTGACTTGGCTACGCCAGCCTGGACCTTCTTGGGAGGGACCAAGTTTGTCTGGACCGCCACTAGAAAGACAACATAGAAAAAGGAGAAGGTGAGGATTGATTATTTGTTTTTGCTTTTCCTTCTATCTCTGTGCTGGAAGATATTTCATGACAGAAAAAAACAATTTTATAAGAGTGATTGTGATGGCTGGAGGTGAAGGAAAATTGGCTCACACCACTAATTGACTGCCACCTCTCACCTTCTGGCTCAAAAGACTGAGGTCATCTTTTAAAGTTCAGGCACAGACAGAAAGTAAAAGACACGATAAAAGAGAAATCAGCTATTATCAATCTGTTACCGTCAGCGGTCTTTCAGCATTTATAAACCTATGGAATTATAATAAAGGACAACTTTGTCACTGACTAGTGCTCATAGATTGAGTACACTGAACATCCAATAATGTTTATAAAGCTCGAAGTGAGCCTTTAGTCCTTGTTTGTGATATGGATCTTGGCGAGCTTTCTTCTGCAGACTCAGCAAAAAAAGTTCTGCAGACATGCTAAACAGGATGCAGAGATGACTACATCCCAGAAAACTAACAATAAAAGCCATTAGTCCTATGATCTGGTCCCCAGTTTGCAGCTTGAGGGGAGTATTATAACTCCCTGCCTGCCTGCATCACTGATAATAAGCTAATTTGGCAATTAATATGACAAAAAAAATGTCTTTACCCCCCTCTATTTTTCTCGTTCTCTTTATCTCTCTCTCAATACCTATCTATCATTCTATCCATATACAGTAGTGTAAACAATGGCCCATTCTGGCATGTAGCCCATTCTAAAACAGCCTATTACTGATATTGAATACACATGCGCGTGCGCACAAAATTTTAGCATTAAACTGTTTTATGTATGCATGTGTGTGTATAGCTAAGTGTATGTGTGTACGCACACATGCACTCATGCACTTATGAACCATTTCGTTCCATTTCTCACAACACAACTGCAGGGGCATTGTTATGTTTTGGTACAAAAAGATAGGTGCTTGTTCAAGTCCCAATGATACACAACACCTACAACAAAACTCTAACAATACTGCCAAAATATGAGGGGAAACATTTAGTCATTACATTTTCCAGGAAAACAGAATTCAATTTCTTTAATAGGCTATATGGGACTGGGATGAGTGCCAGCTTCTGAATTGCCTGAATAATAAATGCATGCATGCTAGAAGGGGTCAACCAAGGTGGCGGACAGCGCCAAGGAGGCAGCCATTGTTAGATCCTTTAATGTATATAAAGCATTGTATAAGCTATTCAGCGCTCAATGCTTCACCCCTAAGGGCCCCCAGCACTCTCCAAAACGAGAATATTCACCGACTGAGAGCAGTGGGAGGGGCCTGTGGCTGGCAATGATGCAATCCCTTATGGTCAAAATTCAGAAAGAGAAAATTATTATGGGAAGGCACTCTTTTGTTTTATGAGTACGTTTCAGATTTGTTAGACGATGAGCAGATACACAGACACACAAAAGCGCGCGCACACACACACACACACACACACACACACACACACACACACACACACACACACACACACACACACACAAGCAACTATCGCCACCAAGATGAGTCAAGGACATCAAGGAAATCTCTCACCCTTTTCTTGGGGGGGGTTATAAATCTTGTTAGTCAAACCTTTGGCATAAATCATGACTGAATCAATTACAGAAAACTGATGTCACAATTGTAAAAGGATTCCACTCTGGCACTTTGCATTTCTATGTGATTATGGGCTATTTTTGGAGCATGAGATGGGTTTGACAATGCACTGGAAAAAATGGGTTAAGAAGAAATTTACGATGGGATGTAGCTGAAGTCTCTGTCTCTATTGTAATATCTTGCGCTGTATTTTCTGCAGTGATTTTGATGGACATTTAAGAACATCAGCTGATACAGCTCTTTCCCATTGCAAATGCAAATTAGGTCAAGTTTATAACTAGCCTGGCAAAGCCATTAATTGCTTTTCATCTAAACTTGTCATCAAGTAAGAATGAATAGATCAGCCTCATGCAGACTTGCACATTTTTATACATGGTGGAGACCCCTCCCCTCAAACACAACTGCAGAGGTGGTCAAAGAACCATATCTCAACTATGTCTGTGTTTGATGTTAAACAAATTGCCAGATTTTAACATAATGATTTATTGTTCATTCAAAACCAAAGGCATGTCAACAAGGTTCTATGTTCAATTTTCCATTTAAATTTTTTTTTTCTAGACGTGTGGCTGTAATCTCGAAGAGTATTCAACCCACTTTAGCTGCTTTGTATTGATTTTTGCAAATTGCATCAGGCCTTTTTAGAAACCATTGCTTTTTATTGCAGACATCTAGAGAGGCATCTCTGGCCATGCCAAAGTAATTCCTTAGTGCTCCTCACTGGAAACTTTTAAGTTCATGACAGGAAAATGTTTCTCTGTTCATTAAGGACACACATTGTGTGGATGCTGCTGGTCACTATGATGATGATGAGGAGGAGGAGGAGGAGGAGAAATCAAGAGAAGTCACGTAATTGTTTGCAGCTCATGTTGAACAAAAGTGTTAAATCTCATATCGTTAACTTCAGTCGCTACAGCATAGGTGTGCTCCCCTACACCTGTTTTTTCCAAACACTGGCTGCCAATGGCGTAACACATGGTACCCCGAAAAGAGTATTAGTATATCTGCCGCTTGCCTGCAGAGGGCGAATGAATAACGGAAACAAAATTCCAAAACTGAATCTTGAAATGACCACAGGAAGTTGAATCAGTTCATCTGGACACAACGTTTATGAAGTTACGCTTCATCACTCATCTAAGTGACCTTTTCAGTCAACCGACTGCAGGTACCCCCACCCTGATAAACAACACAGTGGAATAACGACCGAAAACAACGATCGGTTTCATTTGCAAGTTGCAGCGACTTTCCAGAAATGATGTGCACAAATTTAAATTCCGGTTGGCTCAGTTGTGGCTCTTCGCCCAGTTGTCCCTCATGGTCCTATAGGGGGAAAGGGGAGGTGTGCATCTCTCCAGCTGCACCTTCCCCCTGACGAACCCTCCCCCCCTGCACCTTCCCTTGCCGAGGGGTGCCCCCTCCCCCGGGCGCCCCCCCCCATACAGTACTGCCTATCGCAGCAGCGCACAGAAGAGAAACCGCTTTGTCCCTGTTTACAGACCCATCTTTACGCTGAAGCATATTAATGAAGGAAATTCGCTGCAAAATGAGCACAATCACTTAAGTGAAATAAAAAAAAATGGATGGTTTAAAAAAAAAATCGGAGCGGGTTTTACATCAAGGCAGCTTTTGTGGTAAATGTGCGAGGCGCGGACGGGTTCGAGAGAACCGCACTGACGGAACTGAGAAGTCCGCTCACAGTTTGAGAGGCTGATGATGCCTCTCTGCTCGATTAGTGACCCTGGCATTACACACAGCTGCGTGGTATTTAAGGTACCAACCTTGTTCGGGGTCCCAATTAACTTGTTTCCTCGGGGTGTCCAGCGGAAATTTCATCGCCGTTGTTCTCGAGCACCTCGGGTTACGAAGGAACACTGTTAATCGGCGACGACGGGAAACGGAGGGAACTCTACAATCCGCCGCCCGTGATATCCTCAAACCTGCGGCACGATTTCATCTCTCGAGCAGCGAAATCAACTCGGACGGAGTAAAGCGACGTGAAAAGCGCATTGTCTGCTTTGGCCGCTCCTCCTCGCAGCCTCGCACCAGCGCCTATGCACAGTATTCGCTTAATTGTTAATTTGGTACTGATGAGAGGCCCGCGCTACATCACATCACCCCGCAAAATCGGCGGTCTAGTCCAGAAACGGAGGTGGAGTGTGGAAAACAATCAACTTTACGCACGCAATCCCAGATGAAGGCTTGCATGCCCTCTTTTATCAGTGCCCCCCCCCCCCACCATCATCATCCCCATCCCCAGCTTGCCTTTCGATTAGCCTAACTCAGCAACTTGTGATAGGTAGAGCTACATGCAATCTTCCTCTGTATATCGACGTGGTCTCTCTAATCCGCATGTGTAGAAGAGGAAAAATGGATACTCACTCTTGAACAGAGATCTCTCCCGAAACTATCCCCTCATCGACTGGCAACCAGCGCCCGAGCACATGGCGCGGGACTGGAAGTCGCTATGCCTAGTCAATGGCAGACTTAACCCATTACATCATTCACATCTATGGGAAACTATGCATTATTTATAAAAACAGAAGACGGTTACAGCTCCCATCCAGTGAGACCTTCTGCACGGTGTGCGTCACCACTGCCACCGTGTAGACGCAAGTGCCAGATCTTAAAGTGTAGGATGGTATTTTCAGCAGATATCAAGAACACACTATTGTACCCTCGCATCTTTTCAGTGGCTCAGTAACTCTGCGTGGGAATGTTTAGCATGCCAAGACGTTAGATATATAGCAATCTACACACCTGTTTCAACTCCGTATGATAAATAACACGTTGGAACTGACCAAACTGACAGACTCTGTTCATTTATTTTTTTATTTCATTTTTCTTACATGGACACCATAAATAAAGGTCCTGCTGCGTATTGTGGGGCAGATTGCCCAACTCTATTCTACTCGACTGATGGTAAAACAGGCGGCGTAAGATAAGATGCATGTATGTTATCGGTGTATTTGAAGTTATCGCTGTGCTGTGTAGTCTTGACATAGTATATAGAAGCTATCAGGACATGTAGGTGAAGGGAAGGGTTGATGTCGACAAGCTGATCAACAAGAAAACGACTCCTTCTAAATTATCAACTAATATTAAGCTGAATCATTAGGGCGTGAGGCTTTACCAGGCCAGTAACTTAAGTCCATGTTATGAAAAACAAAATCACCTCATCAGGGTCTTGAATACAATACCAAACTATCACACTATAAATTCATGTTCATGTTTCGTCCATAGCCTGTCCATCTCATCTGTGAGTTTTTGTCAAATGGTTGTAAAGTTAATTACAGTACCTAAGGTTTATCAATCAATCAAGGAAAACTCTTATTAGCAAGATGCTAATAAAAGAGTGTTCATAAAAGAATGTTCCTATGAGGGAAGTTGGCTCAGTTTGATCAGATTTTCTGTGTCGTTATTTCGGTCATTTTGTAACAACCTCGCATTACTGAATGGTGGGAAATGTTGACAGTCGGGGCTTTGATGCGAGAACGCGCACACAGTACACTGGCCATTCACATCTGTCAGAAACAACACGTCGACCATCTCATACTCGGGATTCGTAAATTTAGCGCTGAAGGAAGGGTCGGCTTTGACGACCATTCCTGCCATTCTTGGCTGGAAAAAAATATATTATACTAAATCTCTCACTTTATTATTCTTACTGATGTCTTTTTACTTTCACTTACTACATATTTTATCCATAGGCAGAGTTTGACATGTGCTCTGGGGAGGGGGGGCAAACATTTCTTAACTGACGTCAGTACACAGTCCAACTATTGCGTGTCATTACAATTTGACTGATTTGATAATATTGTAGCGAATTCGGGGGACAACGCAACCACAGGAAGTGCCGCGGCCGGGAAGCGAACCCGTATCGCCCGCACCACAGGAGACATCGCTAACCGCTCGACTAAAGGGTCAGACCCGCAAGCCAGCGTGTCTTCTTATTCATGCACGTTACACTACCGCCCTCCTTCGGGAAGCGCGTCCCCGCGCTTAAACATATCAGCTCCTTCACGCCTCAGGGCGCATACGCTTCCGATGGCCTTACGGTCGCTCCATCCCACTTCTGACACCAATGTAGCGAATTCGGGGGACAACGCAACCACAGGCGCTGCCGCGGCCGGGAAGCGAAGCTGTATCGCCCGCACCGCAGAAGACATCGCTAACCGCTCGACTAAAGGGTCAGACTCGCCAGCCACCGTGTCTACTAATCCATGCACGTTACAATATAATAATTTCGTGTGTGTGTGTGTGTGTGTGTGTGTGTGTGTGTGTGTGTGTGTGTGTGTGTGTGTGTGTGTGTGTGTGTGTGTGTGTGTGTGTGTGTGTGTGTGTGTGTGTCAGCCCTGTGATGGCCTGGCGGCCTGTCCAGGGTGTCTGCCACCCAATGACTGCTGGGATAGGCTCCAGTGTCCCCGCGACCCTGACAGCAGGATAAGCGTTTTGGATAACGGATGGATGGACGGTGTTACGTATACATACAGTAACACAGGAACGGCGTTGTGGGTGGGACTAACGGGCCTGGGCCCACCCACTCGTACAGCTGGCCCATCCTAAATGACTGGGAGACCATACTTTTCCTAACTTTTAAAAGTTGTAAAAGAGTTTAATCCCGGGTTTCGGTACCCATCCCCTGGGGCGTTTCCAGGATTTGAGGACATTCAGGGCTTAGCCCGGACTTCTGTAGGGGGGTCCGGGGGGATCTTCCGCCGGAATTTTTTTTTTAATATATATAAACAAGCTCTATTTTGATGCTTTTTAAATGCATTCTAGCACCTTATTTACGTTCAAAGTACTTGTCTTAATCATTGAAAAATTGAAATGTGTACATCAAAAACTGTTGTTCACTCTCCAGATTAATTATTAAATGTGATGTTAAAAATATTAGTAGTTGTTAGTAATTAGTATATTAGTATTAGTATTGAGTAGAAGCAGAATACTTCACAACTGCTATCATTAAACATTTATTGACATGCTACAGTACCAGACTAGAGAAGAAAAAAAAGTTAAATGTAAAGAGGAGCTGGGTCTCCAGGGAATCTGGTGGTTAGTTTGCTCAAGGTGCAGATGTGTGTCCCGATTAGAGAACTTCCCCAGTTATGGGGGTAGCTTTCAGCTTAGCTTTCGGTGGATTGAAACAAAACTTGATCTGCAGTTCTGCCAACTGCTCTTTCAGGTGAGGAACCATGGCCTCGAAGGCCTCACGTAGCTCTCGGGCTCCTCCAACGAAGTTTGTCCCATTGTCAGGGAGGTGCTCAAAGGGTTTGCCTCTTCTGGCGATGAAGCGTCGCAGAGACATCAAAAAGGCGTCGGCATCGAGACTCTCTTGGAGGTCTAGGTGCACATATCGAGTCGTCATGCATTTATAGATGATCCCCCATCACTTCTCCATTCAATGTCCAATCTTCACAATAAAGGGCCCAAAACAATCCACATCGGTTCACTAAAAGGGTGGCTTACACAGGCGCAGATGAGCTGGTGGTAAATCTGCCATCTTAGGTACAGAAGGATTGTCACTGCATACAGGTGCTCTGATACCTCTTTATTGCTCCCCTCCCCCCACAGGATCCAAAACCAGCAACTCAGTTCAGCTAGCACTCTCTCTGGTCCAGGATGAAGGAGAGTCTCATCGAAGTCCTGGATGATTAGCTTAGTCAGAAGATGTTTAGTTTAGTCAGAGGATGTTTGGGATCTAGCACGATCGGGTGGATAGAATCTGACTTTAGCTGCTCAGCTCTTCGCAGTCTCCCTCCAACTCTAATGAGTCCTGTCTCCCTCTCGTACGCAGGAGATAATGAGCCCAAACGACTGTTGGTCATAAGGGATCGATTAGACATGAGCACCTTGACCTTGTCTGGGAATGACTCCTACTGCACCTGCTTTAGAAGAAGGTTCTCTGCTTTGATGTAGTCCGCTGCTTCACTAGGTGAGCTAGAACTTAGATCGGCTGCCCCATGTAGGGATCGTGTTGTTGCCTGCATGAGGTCCTTCCATGTGAAGAATGTGTTGACATGAGGGAGTTGAGGGCAGGGATTGACAGTCACATGTCCACAGAAAGCTGATTTCTTGAAGAGCTCAACAGTTGGTGAGACTGTTGTTATGAAAAGTCACTGCTTTTGAAAAGACACTTGGGTGCTGGAATTTGTTCAATGCTGGTGGGGCCTTGAAGAGACCAGCCAAGCTTGGTATGGAATGCAATGGGTCCACCTTGTGGGCCCAGATGCACCGGCTCTATAGGTGTCAGCAGATGAGGCATGTCGGACCTGATAAGCAGCAGAGGTTGGGCGTGGTCCACAGAAGGTAAAGATAAGTTACGGAGGTGTTTGTATCACTACTGGAGAGTCGTCACTGGATAGGGGTGTTTGGAGAAACCCAGGTTATCAGATGTGAATGCTTATATATGATACTTCTTGGTTTCAGCAGGGAAGCCACATGAAAGGTTAACTGAAGCACCTTGGAGTTGCACTACATCTTGGCAAATGGCCCAGAGGGTGAGCGTTTCAGGCACTGAGGTGAGGTTCAGGTGTTGTACAGCTTATGGCAGGATGATGCGTCACTCACAGCCGTTATCGAGTACAGCATATGTCTCCAGTACGTGGCCTCCATCGTGAAGAAGGACTTTCACAACCTTCAGCATCACTTTTGGGGACCTGTTCAGTCCATCTAAGTACACCCTTGTAGTGGGAGCAGTCACCATGAGCACACTCTTCTGGGTTTGCTGGACTGCATCATGCTGTACCGTCAGGTGTTGCTCTTTGCAGGAGATGCAGGGTCGCTTGAGGGTACAAGTGTCAGGCTTGCTAGATCGTCCACACTTCCAACACCGCTATCCATCCGTTATCCACTTCGCAATCTGTCCTGTGTTCAGTTTCTTGAACTCTGAGCAAGCGTTCAGGAAATTGTCTTCATTGTCGTAGTGAGGACAGTATGGTTTCGGTTTGTGTGAGGACTTGATTTGTGGAGACCGTCCTTTGGAGCTTTGGTTGTCACTAGCAGTGAGGAAAAATGCAGTAGGTTCTCCTTTGGGTATTTCTTTATTGGCTTGGGAGCTTCATGGTTGTAGAGAGCTGCAGCAGTGCCTGCTATGCGCTCTGCCTGGGATTTCATCTGTAGCCAGGACTCCAAGTCAGGTACGGTTTAGGTTTGGTCTGTGCCTGTCCGAAGGATACCTTTATTCAGGCAGTGCTCTACAAATCCATCGTGGTAGCTTGAATGCATCTTGCTTAATAGTTGGTCGACATGAGATCCACATCTTAATTCATAGCCGTTCTGTGCCTCCAGAGTCTTAAGCATGCCTACTAGCGATTGGATAGACAAAGTGAAGGTGTCAAATGCTTCTGAGTCTCCGAACTTATGGGCAGGAGCATTCAGAATGGCGCCCAGTTCACTTTTGACAAGCTATCAGGGTTGGCCGTACTTGTCCTGTAGAGCTTGTATGGCCATGGTGTATGGCCTTGGATCATGCATATAGGCTTTGGCGAGCTGGAGATCACTAGGTAGTTTCAGGCGTCCAAGGAGCACTAGATACTTGTATTGTTCATTCAGGTGCCGATGACTATTTAACAAGTTGTCGAGAGCCATCTTAAGTAATGCAAAGTCACTCTCTTTGCCGCTGTCAAAAAGGGGGACCATCGGCTTTGGAATGCTGTAGGACGAGGCGATGAACAGATCCGTACCAGCTACCTGTGTTTGATCTGGGTTGGACTGCACCCAGGCTGGAGTGGTGGATAATGCTGCTTGATTGGGGTAGGCAAAGGCTGCATCAGGTTGGTAATGCTGCGATGGATGAACTGGATAGGGTGCAGCAGGCGTAGGAGCAGGGTGGTAGCTCACAGGTGCTATATTAGCAGACAGGGATGCTGGAAGCAGAGTCGCACATAGTGCTGGAGGCGGGGCTAGGAACGCTGGAGGAGGAGCTACAGTACTGGAGGAGGAGCTACAGTAGTGCCGGAGGTGGGCCCAAGGACGCTGGAGGAGGAGCCGCACCAATGTCTGTGTTCCGTCGGTGGAAGAGGTCTGCCGTTGTCAGGTAATGATAACCGGGAGGAGAATGGCATAGGGTCTGCCTTTCAGTCGTCTGATGGGGATGGTGAAGCTCTGGCGCCATCGGGGTCCTGTATTTTCTCTTTAAGGAGAGAAGTGACAAGCTTAGCTATCTCTAGCTCATTTTCTCTTCTTTAGCTGTCGCCGTCGTTCCAGTTGTCTGGTTGATGATTATCGGGCTCTATGGCCCTCGTCTTGAAACTGTTGCGCCTGTCTGGCTTGAGTGTGGAGTCGTTCACATTCAATATCGGCTTGTTGGTCCTCTTCCTGTTGCCGTTGTAACTCCTTGAGCTCCATCTGCTTAACTTGCTCTTGGAGAAGGGCCGTTTGTAGCTCGGTCAGAACAAGTTGCTTTACGCATAGCAATAAACAGAGGTTTTATAGGTGGACAGCGAAAACAGTAGAGGGAAAATATCGCCGTCTTAAGATCAACCACACATACGAAAACTGAACTAGACTTCACGTCACCGGATCGTAATACGGCAGCCGGTGCGATCTACTGAAATGCACTCTGGCTTGTTGCCGACTTCCACGACAAAGTGCTTGTTTCCAGTCTCCAGGATTCGAAACGGCCCGTTGTAGGGAGGCTGCAGGGGTCCACGGTGGGCGTCGTGGCGGATGAAAACATTCTGCCGACTGGAGAATTGCGGGGATGTGAGAATGTGGGAGGCCGTGTTGCGAAGTGGGGACCGGTGAGAATGCTCTGGCGTTATCCAGGAGCGTGGCCCGTTGATGGGCTGCAGAATAGGGAGCTGTGGTGTTGGGGACGAAATCCCCTGGGACCCGCAGCGGCTGTCCGTAAACCAGTTCAGCGGACGAGGACTGGCGATCCTCCTTAGGGGCGGTCCTGGGGCCCAGCATGACCCACGGGAGCCTGTCGACCCAGCTGCTATCCTTGAGGCTGGCCCGAAGATCGGCCTTCATAGAGCGATGAAACCACTCGCACAACCCATTGGCCTGCGGGTGGTACGCGGTGGAGCTTCACCCCTATGCTCTCTGCGACTGTGTTCCAGAGCTCAGACACAAACTGTGAGCCCCGGTCAGAGGAGCGGTCAGATGGGGTGCCTAACTGGGCGACCCAGGTCCCGATGAACGCCCGGGCTATGTCGGTGGACGTCGTCGATGACAGTGGGACAGCTTCTGGCCATCGAGTGATCCTGTCCATCATGGTGAGGAGGTAAGTAAAACCGTGGGAGGGGGGCAGGGGGCCCCACTAGGTCCACGTTTACGTGGTTGAACCTCCTGGGAACTGTGCCAGGGGGGCTCTGGTGTGGTGTACTTTAGAGCGCTGACACCCCACTCAGGTGTCAGCCCAGTCTCTCGTGTCTTTTTTGAGCCCGTGCCAGACAAACTTGGCTGCCACTAGTCTTTGAGACGGCTTTTTGCCAGGGCGGGTGTGGCCATGGACAGCGTTGAAAACACTTCGCCTCCAGCCAGTGGGAATGACAGACCGGGGCCGACCCGTGGAGACGTCGCATAGGAAAGTGGTGCCAGCATCGTCGAAAGCCACACCCTCTAACTGCAGCCCTGTGACAGCCGTCATGGAAGCCTGCAGGTCCGGGTCGGCGGTCTGGTCAGCTGCCATGCGGGTATTAAGTTTAGAAATCACGTCAGGACACAGTGCTGTCGCTCGACACAACCTCTCCGTGGCATTCTTTATTTAGACTGACACAGCATCAAAGGCAGACCCGATCAAACAACCCAGAGCCCGCAGGCATCACCAATCGATCCCAGCACAATAGAACAGCACCAAATCAAATGCAGCACTGTCGATGTGTGCGTACATAACATTCCCCCCCCCCCGGCAGGATTTCAAACATGAAAGGTTGACACAAAGTCCTCTAGGTGGCCAGGGCGTAAACGTGTGCGAACAGGTCGCGGGGCGGCCTGAGGCTGGGCAGGCCGAGGTGGGGAGGGAGATGGCAGGGGAAGCTGAGGCCCAGGAATGTCTGGGGCCCGTGTAGGAGCTGCATGAAGCCCCGGGGCGTCTCGCCATGCTGAGGGAATGGCTATGGTTGTGTCACCAGCTGTGTGTGGCGGAGCTGACACCTTCCGTAGACGACTGGAGTGCCACCGAGTGCCATCGCTGAGGAGGTAAGTGGCTGGGCCCAGCTGACGGGTGACTTGGAGAGGAGAGGACCAGTATGAAGCCATTTTATTGTCCCTGTGGGGCCTGCGGACCCTGACCCAGTCTGACACATTGATGTCTGGCACCCTGGTTCGTTTTGACTGGTCAAACCGTTGCTTCATCCGCGTCTGCTGACGAGTGACTGAGGCTCTGACCCCAGAGGGAGGTGCCTGAGGTGTGGAGGGGCGGAGCCTGTCAAGGGGCATGCACAGTTCCCGGCCTAGCATGAGAGAGGCTGGGGAGACGCCTGTGGTCGAGTGCTGTGTGGCCCGATAGTGTAGCAGAGTGTGACGGATGGCCTGCGTGAAAGAGCACCCTTGGGCCATGTGTGCTCTGAGGCCGTTCTTCAGTGACTGGTGAAAACGTTCAACGCCGCCATTGGCCTGGGGGTGGTAGTACGCAGTGCGTATATGACGGATGCCCTTGCTTTCGAGATAAGCAGTGAACTCAGCAGAGACCAGCTGAGGGCCGTTGTCAGTGGTGATGGCCTTTGGGAGGCCCCAGCGAGAGAAAAGAGAGTCCAGGAAGTCGATGATGATCTGTGAGGTCACAGTGCCGGAAGTGGTGAGTTCAGGCCATTTTGAGTGTAGATCGTAGGCGACCACCATGAAGCGTTGGTGGTGGGGAACTCCATGGATCTCACCACAAATGTCCAACTGCAGGTGTTCCCAGGGCTGAGAGGGCCAGGCGAGAGGTTGCAGGGGTGGGGGAGCCTGGTGGCCGGTCTTGCCACTCACAAGGCAGGCAGAACAGTCCTTCACCAGAGCCTCAATATCTCTGTCTATCCCCGGCCACCACACCAGGTCTCGGCAGCGCTGTTTCAGTTTCACAATGCCCAGGTGGCCTTCATGCGCCGTATTCAAAACACGTGCACGGAGAGCAGCTGGGACCACTGTGCAAAACCCACGTGCCACGCAGGTGTCGTTCCAGCAGGAGAGCTCCTGTCTGACTCGGGCGAACGCAGCCAGCTCCTCTGGGACCTTGTGAGGCCAGCCGTTCTGGATGTAGGTGCGGAGCTGGGAGAGGACAGGGTCCTGTTCGGAGGCTGCCCTCAGCTCCTGCAGAGAGACAGTGGCCTGGAGGGGTGTGTGTAGCATTTGGACAATGTCCTTTTCCACACAGTCAGTGTCCGTCTGTGGAGCTGGGGTGGAGACAGAGCGAGAGAGCAGGTCGGCGACAACATTGTCTCTGCCTGGGGTGAACTGCAGGCTGAAGTTGTACTGGCGGAGGCGGTCAGACCAGCGGTGCAGCCTCAGGGGTTTGTGGCCTGTCCCAGATGTGGACAGCAGCGCTGTCAGGGCCTGGTGATCTGTCCTGAGGGTGAAGGAGCGGCCATAGAGGTAGAGGTGCCACCTTTCACAAGCCCAGATACAGGCTAACGCCTCACGCTCACCCACGGAGTACCGCTGCTCGGTCAGGTTGAGGGCACGGGAGGCGAAGGCAATGGGCTTCTCCACACCGTTCTGGGTTTGAGACAGCACGGCCCCTATCGCTGTGGCTGATGCGTCACAGGTCACAAAGGTGGAGCTGGAGATGTTGAAGTGAGCCAACACTGGTGGTGAAGTCAGTTGAGTCTTGAGATCACGCACAGCGTCACTGCATGCCTTTGACCACACCCATGGCTCGTCCTTACACAGCAGCTGGCGCAGGGGGGCTGTGGTCGCAGAGTACTGGGGAAGAAACCTCAGGTAGTAACTTGTCATACCCAGGAAGGAGGCGACCTGGGCGGCCGAGCTGGGCTCAGGGATGGCCTGAATGGCGTCCACGTTGGATTGTAGTGGAGTTACACCGCTCGCTGACAGCCGGAACCCCACGAAGTCGATGGCTGGCACAGAGAGGACACATTTCTCAGCATTGAGAGTTAGCTTGTGCTTGGACAGGGCTGCGAAGACCATGTTAAGGCGCTTGTCGTGGATTTCACTGGTGGGCCCGTGTACCACTATATCGTCCAGATAAATGGCCACGCCCAGTATGCCAGCCAGCACGGAGACCATGATTTTCTGGAAGCAGCTAGGGGCGGAGCTGAGACCGAAAGGCATCCTGGTGTAGCGAAACACTCCTGCATGTGTCACAAAGGCTGTGAGGTTTCGGCTGCTGGGGTGGAGGGGCACCTGTAAGTACCCCTGTCTGAGGTCGAGCTTGGAGAACACCTCAGAGCCATAGAACTGAGCAGTGAGTTCTTCTGAGGTGGGCAGTGGATACTTATCAGGGACCACTGCCTTATTTACTGCACGTAGATCGACGCAGACACGCAGGCCCCCTGACTTCTTCTTAGCCACCACGAGGTTTGAGACCCAAGGTACGCGTCCACCGGTTCAATGATGCCAGCTTCCAGCAGTTGTTGCAGCTCGGCGGAGACCCCATCACGGAGAGCCAACGGGATGCGGCGCAGTGGTTGGATGACAGATTTCACAGCAGGGTTGAGGAGAGGTTGATGGGTGAAGGCGGAGAGGCAGCCCAGCCCCATAAACAGCGATGGCCACTTCTGCTGCCAAGGTGTGGCGACAGTCAGGATTGCTGCCCCCCTTGTGTCTAAGAGGGAGAACCCCAGAGCGGAGAACAGGTCCAGGCCCATCAGGTTGGCCCCACGGCGTGCCACATGAAAAACTGCATTAGGCACCAGCTTGGTTCCATAGCGGACAGTCAGTTGGAGAGAGCCAACCAGATCGATTTTGGAGTCACCATACCCACAGAGGACAGCTGAGGGTGCGGACAGTGGCAGTGAACCGAAAAATTGACTGTAGGTATCAACATTCAGGAGAGACACACTTGCACCGGTGTCCAACAGCAGGGGAATGCACACATCATTAATGTTGACTGTGCATGATTTGAATGACACTGGCGCAGAGCTCACCTTGTGAATGACGGCGGTTGAAGACTGGGGGGTGTGGCCCTCTGACCCAGCCGGGGAAGATCGACAGACGTTGGCAAAGTGATTGTGCTTACCGCAGCTACGGCATGTCTGGCCACGGGCAGGGCAGTTCTGAGCCCTTGAAACATGAGACCGAGATCCACAGTTACCACAGGACTGTTGAGGGCGGGGCCGAGAACGCCGTCGTTGCAGTTGCAAGACGTCCCCAGTGGAGTCGGCGCCCGCCTCGCTCTGGCTGGGTTGCGTCCCGAGGGGCAGCCGTGAGTAGAGGGAGGAGTCGTTGGCAGCTTGACTGGAGGTGGCCACTTGCTGTGTATTTAGCATAGCAGCACACTCAGCTGCTACCTCAACCTGTAGTGCGATGGTAATTGCTCTGGACAGCAGCAGATCGTCTTTTTCCAGCAGGAGAGTCTCACGCACCTTTGCGTTGTTGGTGTGTTCGATTAGCTGGTCGCGAACCATCTCGTCCTGAAGCGCGCCAAACTTGCATGAGCTAGCTAGCCCTCGCAAATTAGCTACGTACTGCTGCACAGACTCACCGGGCAGTTGGTGTCGCTGACGGAATATAAATCGCCGAAGGAGGGCACTCTGTGGAGCAGCGAAATGGGTGCTCATAAGTCCCACAGCTTCGGCAAAGTTTGTGACGTTCCCCAGAGACCCGAGCACACGATGACCCTCTGCTCCCAAGCAGTGTATCGACAGAGCCGTCTTCCTAGCCTGGCTCACGTCGTCGAGCCCTGAGGCGATGATGTAATTTTCAAAACTATGTAGCCAGCGAGTCCATGGTACCGGAGGCTCGCCAGGTAATGCCAGGAAGGGGGCAGGTGGTGGGAGGGAGATATCAGCCATCCTCGTCGCCAATATTAAGTTTAGAAATCACGTCAGGACACAGCGCTGTCGCTCGACACAACCTCTCCGTGGCATTCTTTATTTAGACTGACACAGCATCAAAGGCAGACCCGATCAAACAACCCAGAGCCCGCAGGCATCACCAATCGATCCCAGCACAATAGAACAGCACCAAATCAAATGCAGCACTGTCGATGTGTGCGTACATAACAGCGGGCATAGTCAAGACCCAAGTGGACGGTCCCCGCAATGCCCTGGGAGAGGCAGTCGGCGACGAGGTTGGTTTTGCAAGCAACGTACTGTATGTCCGTGGTGAACTCCGAGATGTAGGAGCTGTCGTTGCTGGCGGGTGGACCACGGCTCAGCCACCTTGACCATGGCGAACATCGGTGGTTTGTGGTCCACAAACGCCGTTAACTGGCGGACCTCCAGTAGGGAACGGAAGTGTCGAACGGCGAGGTAGAGAGCGAGGAGCCCGCGATCAAATGTGCTATACTTCCGTTCGCTGGGGCGTAACTGTCGGCTGAAGAAAGCGAGCGCCTGCCAAGAGCCGTTCACCCACTGGTCGTGCATCGCCCCGACTCTGACGCGTCTGCAGTAATGGCGATCGGAGCCTTGGATGACCTGTGCGCTAGCATTGTTGCGTCAGCCAGAGCAGCCTTAGTGTCCACAAACGCCTTGTCCCTTTCCGCAAACCCCTCAACGCAATTTCTTCTTATTATTATTAATTATTATTGAAAGCATAGACCGTTTTTATTGGGACAAGTTTATGAATTGACGGCACAGTGCGCCACTCTTAATCTAGCTCACCCAGCAGTCGATCTCTCTCGCGCGCTCTCTCTCTCTCTCTGCAATCAATTTAAACAAATAATAATCCAGCCAGATCATCCAAATAAGATGGTATTTCTTTAAATAGAATTAAAATTAGAATTAAAACCATCCGGCGACTCAGGAAGGGGAAGCAGGGCTTGACTCAGGCTGTTAGCCGGGGCGAGGAACTGTTGACCCGGACTGGGGATGTTGTCGAGCGGTGGAAAGAACACTTTGAGGAGCTCCTGAACCCGACTAGCACGTCCTCAGTGGAGGTAGTTAAAGAAGCTCTTCGGTGGCAAGGCGCCGGGTGTGGATGAGATTCGCCCTGAGATGCTGCAGGCTCTGGACATTGCTGGGCTGTCTTGGACGTCTGGAGTGCCCTACTTAAATTGTTGCCACTGCGACCCGACCCCGGAAAAGCGGCTTGAGATGAGATGAGATGAGATGAGAATTAAAACGTCAGTGTTCTAAATGAATGGATCTATTGGTCTACATAAGCCATATACCCACGTGTGCCGCTTGTAATACATATAAACTGTCGCGGGTAAATAAGCTATCTCGGCAGTGAAAATTGTTTAGAAAAAGATTTAAAAAGTGTCATAATCAACCAGATGCGCTAGTTGTCTTCCACAGCATGATAGCTGTACCGTCAAAGGAAGGCGAACAGTATTAACTTCTGTAATTAAAAGGGCCGGCCAAAATTACTTTGGCCCATCCAAAATTGAAATCTTGGCGTTGTGACTGCAGTAACAGAAGACAATAGTGCAAAGCTTGTCGTAAAGCCAAACAAGGCAGTGCATCAAATCAGCTTCTGACCACTTTTGTACTATGTCACACACAGACTTGTGTAGGGCTATTTGTCTTTCACACATGAGCGCACACAACTGAGGCGCACTGGCAACCACGTTAAAAGTGAATATCAATTTGTTTCAAAGAAGGTTGACTCAGTTCATCTGGATACAACGTTTATTGACAGATACATTTCATCACTCAACTAAGTGACATCTTCAATCTCTGACTTCAGTCAGTCATCTTCAGTCAGTCATCTTCAGAGAATAAAGATGTCACTTAGCTGAGTGATGAAACGTATCTGTCAATAAACGTTGTATCCAGATGAACTGATTCAACCTTCTTTGATTTTCTTACCTGGATTATTGAGCATGCATCAAGACACCAGTTTGTTTATATTATAGGATTTCATTTTCCATGTACCCTTTTAAAACAATTAGTGTACACATGAACTAATTTCGCCATAAACTGAAAACTATGAAATATGCATACTCACTCATATCCAACTTATAGCGCGCGCACGCACACAATTAGAAAATATTTTTATTGGACCAATTTTAGACTCAATGTAGTGACATATTTCAGCCGCTAGGGGGAGGGGGTCAATGCCCCTCCTGCCTCTCTGCAAACTCCACATGATTATATCATCTACTCTTTTTATTGTTTTTTAATTTTATTTTCTTTCTATTTGACCCTGTTTTAATGTTACATTTTTACTTTTTATTTTATTGTAAAGCACTCCGAGCAACATCTCTTGTATGAAAAGTGCCCTATAAATAAAGTTTATTTTTATTATTATTGATTATTATCTTAAGTTTGTCAACTCCCACAGCTATAGATATAAATAAGATAGGGCACTTCAGCCTTCGTTATACTGAGGAAATACTGAAGAACAGCATCTGCTGAATCCTGCACTGACAATCATTGTATTTTTCATCACAAAAAGCTTCTTTTTTTTGTGGCAACACTTCATTAGACAGGAAACCGCGGTGATAGGAGATACGGAGAGGCAGATGAAGTAGAAAGCAGGCGAGCGAAATAGAGATGAGACAGGAGCAAGATTAAGAGAGAGGGAGCAGAGTGAATGAGAGGATGACAAGACACAGAATAATAACCAATAATGTCACATGGCTATTGAACCACCAGAGGGCCCCTATATTATCAATTAACCCATTGGCAAAATAGTCTGCATTTGTATGTTGACTCTTAAAATCCTCTACAACACCTTAAAAAAAATCTTGCATTTAATGTTCAGCAAATCACAGTGATACTGGGTATATTCTGCTTAAAATCCTGTCAAAACGAACATCAAATAGTTATTTTTAATAGCTTTCAAAGACACACATACCTTTCAACGTGTGACTACATCATCCTCCTATACTTGTTTTTTTCTGTTAGTGTGATCTTTCAAGTATCCAACAGTTGAATTATTTATTCAGCTCTGACACTGTGGTCACTTCAAGCCAGAACATAGGTAAGGTAACAGCAGAAAGGTCGGCTCAACAAATTCCAGTGCTATATGTCCTGATAGGACCAAGATATGAAAGAAAAATACAGTTTTTTCAGGGTTTGTTTTGCGATGCTCATTCTTACCACACATTTTGGCAAACATATGAATAAAAAAAATGCTGAATGCATTCAAGGGCTGGGCCTGTGGACTGTCACTTGACTGTTTGATACACCATCTAATCACTAATGTTAACGTTTTTAGACTCACAGTTTACTGTATGGTATACTAGGTGACCACAAATGGATCTCAAAGCAAAACAAATGTCTTCATATCAATAGAGAGAAGGTGGAGAAAATTGTCTTGTTAAAAAGTTGCCTTAAACAATCAATCTTGGTAACCCAAAACAACTCAACTTTTTTTGTGCATTTCATCAGCATTAAACTCTAAATTAGGTGACCGTTAAAATCCACTAGATATTTGAAGTACAAGATTTCAGGGTTATGGTCAGGGTGACATTCAGCAGAGCTGAAGAAGTAAACTAAACACCACTTGTAGAAATGCTGCTCTCCCGATTCAAGAGCGTGCTTTTGATGCTTAATTGGTAGTCATCTTTGATGCCAAGTTCAGCCAATACTGAGGATGCATATTCATATTATGTAAAATGCAGTGGCATGGTGGCCCAGTGGTTAGCACTGTTGCCTCACAGCAAGAAGGTCCTGGGTTTGAACCCCAGGCTGTCCCAGGTCCTTTCTGTGTGGAGTTTGCATGTTCTCCCCGTGTCTGCGTGGGTTTCCTCTGGGTGCTCCAGTTTCCTCCCACCATCAAAAAGACATGCATGTTAGGGTTAATACTCCTGCCTGTGCCCCTGAGCAAGGCAATGGAAAGAAGAACTGGAGTTGGTCCCCGGGCGCTGCAGCTGCCCACTGTTCCTATACAAGAGGATGGATTGAATGCAGAGAACACATTTCATTGTAAACAAAAAACTGTACAATGACAAAACAAAGTGGCTTTCTTTCTTTCTTTGTTCTAATGTAAAATGGATGCCACAATAGCCTCCACATGTTTCAATCTGAGTTATTGGGATAGTGTACTAACTTCGCCATCACATGACTTCAGCTTTAAATAAAGTGCGGGTTTTGATGATTGAAGTTTATCTTAAATTCCAGCTTTCAAGGTTTTAGGAATAGCCTAAAATCGTTATTATGGAAGAATGAAGTTGAACAAATCAAGCTCCTCCGCATAAGCGACCATGCTTTACACACAGCCATACAACATTGTATTGCCCCTATTAAAGCACTTCAAAATTCTGTTGTCTGGTTAAGACATCAAATAGAAACTTAAAGAACAGGCTGTTTAACAGTTTCCATTGCTGTGCCTTTGTGAAAAAAAACAACATTATATGTGGGTGTTCATTATCAAGCATCCCTTAGCCAAATGACAAGAAGAGTGGCGAGGGCCAATGTCTGAGACAACCTATGCTCAAGCAAAAATCTTTAATTTCTTGTTAATTTGCAAACTGTCACTTTAAGGTGATCTCAGAGGAATAAAGATTAGACAAGATAAGATAAACCTTATTCATTCCCAAAGAGAATGTGTATAAAAAATATGAAATATTGCAGGTGTGATTTTTGTAAGAGGTCCCACATATGTGCACATCCAGAAAATATTAAGCTGCAAGACAAAATGGCAAAACTAGAATGAAGGTGTAAGGTCTGCACACTAGATTGCTCCCAAAAGCTATTTTATTCGGCAATGGCCTGAGGATGCTCTAACTGATTGAAAAGTTGCCATACCAAATAGTTTTTGGGAGCAATTTAGTGTGCAGACCTTACTCCTTCATTCTAGTTGCAATGTTTGTAGCCTCAACAAAAGGTAAAGATGTGTCTGTGTCTGTTGACATGTAAACAACAACAAAAAATATCTCTGAATGCAGGTGACATGACCTACATCTTAGTCATCAAGCGGAGTCCTTTTTTTATGATGTGTGGAAGAATTTAAGGCAGGCAGTAGTGAGTTTGAAGAAGAAACAAAGTTATTGCCAGCAAGGTGACATGGCAGACCAAGCTTGTTGACGTCCTTAACCAACAAATACAACAGTTAAAATCCAGGTTCAGTCATGTTTTGTTTTTTGTTTTTGTTTTCCTCCGTAGTGGGAAAGATGCTGAAGCAACAATAGTCCTCTGCTTCATTTCCAGTGGATCTTTGGGATTATGATCGCTCAAACGCCACTGCAATTACAACACATAAGTTAAACTAAAAAGTACACCTTTCAGGATTGTAGATTTAAATATATAAGATAGCCTTCATATCACTTACCCCATTTGGAGCATGGTTTGTCACACCACTCAGAAAAGTCTTTTGTAAGGATGGCCACAAAGAGGTTTCACCTTCGAAACTTGTCTGTACAATTACGCAAAATAGCTAGTTGAAGTAGTCTTTAATTTGACTAATGGTTGTTTCAAAGTAGATACAAGAGACATATTTCTGCTAATTACAGACAGAAACAGGGGTCAATGTGATGTCTAAAGTCTGAAAAAAAATTGAGGCAATAGGCCATGACTGTAGAACTCTGAGCATAGGTTAGATTTAAGTCTGCTTGAATATGTGTGTGACAGTGATATCCATTAAAGACCACAGTTTCAGGTTTAATTGGTTGGGTTTAGTGAAGGTTTGGGGTTTGACATTTACTAGCCGTCACAGGAGGTGATTTGTTTTGCGTGTATGTGCGTCTGCTCGTTACGCATAGCGTGATGACGTCAGGCGAACATAGCAACCAGCATGGCGACGGGGAAGCCCCATTGTCTGCTTTGCGGGTAGTGTTAGCTTGAATGCTAACCCACCTATATTCCAACGCTGAAATGCTAAACCACGTCTTCGACTTGGGAAATTCCCAAGCCCTACCGGTGATGTACGAGAGGGTTTCTGAGGAACATGGGATACACTGAGTGTGACATTAGTATGGAATCAAAAAAAGGTAACGATGTAGGGGTGCAAAAATGACTAAGCTTGCGTTTTCCAACTTCCCCACCTTATTATTTGTTAAGCCAAAGTATGTGACAGTCGAAAATTTTGACCATGATTGAGCTACGCGAAAACCTGCGAGTAGCCCTACCACTTTCTGGTTAGGTTTACGTATGGATTAGGTGTGGTTAGGGTCGGCATAACGGTCTAGGAGGGTGGTCGTTCAATGTCAACGCCATCTGGTGACGACCGTGCAGTGACGTTTTCTTTGCGTTAAGCACAACCATATGGTCACAGTTTTCAACGGTCGCGGATTTTGGTGAAGCGTGCAAATATTCAAATTCAAATGTCAAATATGCTTGCCAGTTAACAGTAAATTTATTCTGCTTTTCTTACACACGCTTGGTGATGTAACGATGGTATTAAACCTTAGCCTTGTGCTAAGCTTGTATCAAAATCAGGCGTTATTTGCTCTCGGTTGCCTGTAGCTTTCAGCGTATTTTACATACATAAAGTTACATACATGCATATCTTAGCAGCTAATCAAATGGACATTCACATGTACACTACATGGCCAAACATATGTGGGACACCAGAATATCACAACCATATGTGCTTGTTGAACATCTCATTCCAAAACCATGGGCATGAATGTGGAGTTGGTCCCCCCTTTGCTGCTCTAACAGCTTCCAATCTTCTGGGAAGGCTTTCCACTAGATTTTGGAACATGGCTGTAGGGATTCGCTCCCATTCAGCCACAAGCGCATTAGTGAGGTCGGGTACTGATGTTGGGTGAGAAGTCCTGGCTTGCAGTCGGTGGTCCAATTTATCCCAAAGGTGTTGGATGGGGTTGAGGTCAGGGCTCTGTGCAGCCCAGCCAAGTTCTTCCACAACAAACTCAGCAAACCATGTCTTTATGGGCCTTGCTTTATGCATGGGGATATTGTCATGCTGAAACAGGAAAGGGTCTTCCCCAAACTGCTACCACAATGTTGGAATCTTACAATTCTTTAGAATGCCATTGTATGTTGTAGCATTAAGATTTCCCTTCAGTGGAACAAAGAGGTCTCAGCCAAACCATGAAAAACAGCCCCAGACCATTATTCCTCCTCCACGAAACTTTACAGTTAGTGCCATACATTTGGGCAGATAGCGTTCTCCTGGCATCTGCCAAAGCCAGATTGGTCCACCAGACTGCCAGATAGTGCAGCATGACTCATCACTTTGGAGAACACTTTCCACTGCTCCATAGTCCAATAGTGGTGTGCTGTACACCACTCCAGCTGATGTTTGGCACTGTGCATGGTGATCTTAGGCTTTTGTGTGGCTGCTTGGCCATGAAACAGTTCTTGAGCTGATGATGCTTCCAGAAGCAGTTTGGAACTCGGCAGTGAGTGTTGCAGCTGAAGACAGGTAATTGTTATGTGTTTCAGCACTTGGCGGTCCCGATCTGTGGTCTTGTGTGGCCTACCAGTTCATGGCTGAGCTGTTGTTGCTCCGAGACGTTTCCACTTCACAATAACAGACTTACAGTTGACCGGGGAAGCCCTAGCAGGGCAGAAATTTGACCAGCTGACTTGCTGGAAAAATGGCATTGTATGACAGTGTCACATTGACAGTCACTGTGCTCTTCAGTACAACCCGTTCTACTGTCAGTGTTTGTCTGTGGAGATAGAATGGCTGTATGCTTGATTTTATGCATCTGTTAGTAATGGGTGTGTCCACATACTTTTGGCCATGTAGTTGGAGACACTTGGGTCGTTCTCATTCCGGTCCTCAGCTACCTCTGCTGGGTTTTTATTCTGCCTGGTAGTTAGTTATATTCACCTGTTGTTCCAGGTTTTTAAACCTCCCTGATTCGAGGCTAGAATAACTGGCACAACAGGCCAAGGTTCTTCACCACCTGGCAGAATAGAAAACCAGCAGTAATGGTGGTAAACAAGGACCAGATTGAGAACTGAGGCTGCTGTAACCTGTTATGTAGCGCTGCGGGCAAAGTCAGTCAATGCTAACCTCTCATGTCATGATTTTCTGTTATAACTACTTCAAAGTTGAAGTTGAAAGCAGTGATTTTCACTCAGCTTTTCCACCCTGTTAATGTCAAGCTAATTATTGGGGGATCTTCCAGGGAATTCATCACCTGTACCTGGGTGCAGCATTAGTAATGGCAGAGGACAGAGCATGAAAAGCAGTCGTAAGTATTATTTATGCTGTTTTGAACACCAAGAGACAAGTTTAATGATTGGTAAGATATTAGTAGCACTGCTTTACAATTGAATTTAATTGGTAATTAATGATGGACTTTTATCACTCCTTGTGTGTTTACAGCTTTCTGCCCACGGTCTTCCAGCAGAATGACTCAATCCATCATTAGAGACCACATGGTGTCTCATTACAAAAAGGTCTACTCAGCAAAAGGTGGGAAACAGCAGTCATACCAATTGGTCCCAGAGAAATTCAGTAGATCACATTGGTTCAAGCCATAAAAATACATTGTAGTAGTTTAACCATTTGTCTTTACAAAAGCTATTATTGTGTGTTGCTATGTAAGATTGGATTTATTATCCCAACTCTATTCCATAGAGGTAAGCTCACACAATTTTTGTTCTTCTACAGCTGCCATTGATGTCTCAGTACCCAAAAGCTTGATACATAGTGTAAAGTGTAAGTTGTATATATTTGATTATGGGTACTTTTTCCATTGCAAATAAGAAATTGCATTTTCAGTTGCCATTAATATACTGAGGAAACTGTCTTTTGGGTTTATTTATATGTAATTGTGTGTATATATTTACAGATAATGACCAGATAAGGTGTGATCAGTTGAAGAGAGGGGGTCGTCCTCATTCAGCCTTCTCTCTCTCCCAAAGGAATGGAAGAGCCTCCTGCTCTTCAACCCAGGTAAGGAATCATAACAGCGTTGCAGAGGCATCTTGTCATTATAGCAAGACATGTTGTTGATTTTACGGAATATATAATCTAAGTGTGACCTTGGCCAGAGGAGAAACTGCAGCTTCACAAGTATTTACTGCATGACTGTGTGGCTTTGAACTCCAAGATAGTTGCCTTTTGGTAACATAAATGATTCCATTATTGCCTTTAATACTCTCACCTGTGTTGTTCTACAGTATATGCTGAAGATAATTAAAGGTTACTTTTAGAGGAGTGATATTTTGGTTTTTAATTCAAAACCTTGAAAAATGTTTCCAACCCTACCATATGTTTGATTTTTAGGGTAGGAGATCAGTTCAAGGGGATGAGAGCCCTTATTTGTACTCAGGAAGTTCCATGATCTCCACTGCAAGGGTCAACACCTCCTTTCATGTCAAGCAGATTGTTTATCGGCCATGCTCAATTGCTGATTCTTGGAGGAACTCCAATACCATTCGCCCAACTTCAGAGTTGAAATACAGCAGTCCAGATGGATCCCCTCACAGGCAGCAGGCAGCATGCACCTCTGCCACCTCAGGAGCCCAGAGTGGCTACAAGACTTTCCAGGACCCTGTCCAGAAGACTTATAGTGGAGACTTGCTCCAAAAGCATTCACGCTATTTCACCCAGGACAAACCATTTACTCCTAGAACCCTAAAATCAGACAAGCATTCATACCTGTCAAAATACCGCTACTACACCGCCCCGAGAAGAAAAACAAACCAGGATTGCTCCAACCTCGGGTTGATGCGACAGGAGACATATCATGGAAGGTACCCCTCTCATACTTAAAGAGAAAATATAGCAGCAACAATGTGTCTTCCAAATATTTATATCAACACATAGATGTATTTTCTTTTATTTTTCTGAATTCTTTCTTAGCACACAAACCAAGGAATACTCAACAGAATTTGATGATCCACCTCAGGTAATTGCTACAATTTTATTTCATTCTTCTACTGCTGCTTATGATAGTACTTTCATAGAGAAAATAGTACTGAAATATTGAAGGGGTTCTCAATCAGCAGAATGGGGAGATTGAGGGACAGACTGATTTTAGTTAAAGGAGAACCAACAGAAATTGAAGACAGTCTCCAGGTTCACACACATTGGACTTTAGCTTAAAGCTGCTATGAGGATTTCTTTACTGATTATTTATCAGTCTCAATTTGATTTTGCTGCCTCTATACAACTGACATTATCCATTGAGACCATCGGTGACATTTTGCTATAAGATTTCAAATGTTTGCATTCCCCATAAAATCTGACAAAACAATTTATGGCACCCAGATGGGATACATAGCTGCATCAGAGATACATTACCTCATCACTGTAGTTCTTGCAAATCCCTCTTTTTGGCTGGATCACAACAGCGGGGCCAGCCCTACACATGCGGTTGTCCGTGAGTGACTGAGTGCGTGCCTAAGTGAGTAATGGAGTTTCACCTTTGGTCGGACAGCCGAGTTGGTGTTTCCCCATTGGCCGTTGGTCTTTCAAAATGAATCAGTGTGATCAAAACAGCTGCTTTTTAAACATAGTAGTGCAAAAACAGACATTAGATATACATAGTCATGGTCTAGCCATATACCAGGTTTTATCTTAGTCTTGTTTCAAAACACCACAACATCTCTCATTCTTCTCTTCAAAACTCATGGTCTAGAACATATACCAGGTTTTATCTCAGTCTTGTTTCAAAAACACCACAAAACTCTCATTCTTCTCTTCAAAACTAATGCACGAGTTGCCAAAGGATTAACATAGGTCTTTGCAACAATGAAGTCTTCTTTTTGTGAAACAGCACTGTTTTTTTCCACCGTGTCATGCAAAGTCAACAAAAACCCGAAACTTCTCCTAGCAGCTTTAAGGGGAATTCAGGATGCGAAAGATATGGCAGACATTCACCATAATTTGACTAAAGGGTGTAGAAATAAATGTGATTGTCTTACCTTGCAAGTGTCTTCTAAGATATCTTAACTTTTATATCTTAACTTTCAAGTCAATCAATGTCTTGCCTGCACAAAATCATGTAAGGGAGAATGACTAAGGCAGCACCATCAATCATTCTGACTGAATCATTTGGCTGGCTGTAGTGTGCAGCATTATCCAATAAGAGGCTCTCTTAAAATGGTAGGGTAAAAATATCTTTAGCTCAAGGTCACTGATATTAAGTTGTGATGTTTCTGTAAGGTATGAACAACTCTAAAATATAAATGGTAACCATGACCTTCCACGTAAAGTATATGTACTGAATATCCTCTCTCTTCTACATACTTCCTGTTGGACAGGGATTTAGCACAGAGCGTGAGTGGTCAGAGGATGAGTCCATTGGTCCAAACATCTTGGTTTCTCGACAACCAATCCAGATAAACAAAAGCAGAAGCAGTGATTTCCTTCATTCATGCAGGTAAAATCTTGAAGTTAACATTTTTGATTGTATGCTCAATGTTAGGACCTATACTTGTGTATTTTCTCAGTCTGTCAAAGCACTTAAGTGGCGTGGCCATCTTCCAGGGTCTCACCAGAGGGCATGAAGTCTCCTATTATGAAGAGCGTGTCTGCAGAGTAAGTTAAAGTTCAGCCTATTCAGTCATGTCTAAAACTTACACGCTCAGCAGATCATAATCTGAATCAGAAATTCTTGAATTGCCATGTGCAAATCCAATTTAAAAAGAACTACACTGTATAGATCGCACAAAACAACTAGCTATGTGAGAAGTGTAATAATATCACCTGTCCCCCCTCAACAGGGAGGAGGAATTAATGTACCTGGAATTTATTGCTGAGGTTACAAATGACATCTTGTCCAGGGGGCTCTTCTCTGACAGGTTTGCCATTTTATAACCCATTTTCTATGGATTTGAGACCTTCAATCTATTGTTTAATCTAACCTACACACATTTTTCATTCAGGATACTACTGCGCTTACCTCATACAGTTTTTAAATATCTGACAGTGTTTTTATTAATAAAGGGTTATTTATCCCTCCTGAGATGTCATTGCAGAATGAGTGGTGTTTTGTGTGTGTTTTGTTCTTTGCTAGAGTCTTAGAGCGGGTGTTAAAGCGTCACATTGACATGAATAAGCACCGACTCGATGAGGTGAGCATATAATTCCATGCAAAACATGAAATGTGTGGCTGGGAAAAAGTTTGAATCAATACTAAGCAAATGAAGCTACTCGTAATGCCTCCACAAGTGGTCTGTAGAAAGGAAGTTGCAAAGGGCTCTTTTTCTCTCTTCTCATGAGGCACGTTCTTGCTTTTTAAGGATAAAATGCGCCACCTTCTGGAAGTGCTGCGCAAAGATTTTGAGTCTCCAGTCAACTCACCTACCTGCAGCGCAGAGATTGAGATAAAGGAGAATGATCTGCACTATAAACAGCGACCAATGGAAACCAAACAGGAAAATGACCTCTTCCCTTATGCATCACTCATAACCGACAATGAATCACCAGGGACTGCTGATCCCTTAGCAGTTTCCATACCATTACATTGTGGATCTTGTGAGAGGACCTCACCCACCGAAACAAGTAAAGAAGGTTTGGAGGATCTTGATCAGTTAACGGGCACTGGGCCTCTTTGGCTCAGTGAGGGTGTCAGTGACTATACAGAAATCAATGAGGAAGACCTCCCTCAAACCCCGAAAGAAACCCATGGATACACCACAATGGCAAGTGATGACGGTCTCCATCACAAACCAGCTGAATACAATTATGATGGCATGTCTAAAGAATTGGAGGATCTTGGGATAAGTTTATCAGAGTCTTTGCATGTGTCCAGTAATACACATGGCAACACCGAGGGGGCCTCAGATGAGCAACACTTGAATACATTTATCTCTGATGATGAGCTCTGACAGACCTACTGTATTCAAGGATGAAATGTTTATTTCGATAGTTTTTGTTACCAAGGGAGATAGTCACATTAAGTACATTTTAATGTTCAATTTTTATAGCTAATTTTGAAAATGAAAGTTAACAGCAAGTTTCCTGTGTTAAGGGCCTTGTCAGTGTGGTGTTCATTCTGATGTTTGAACTCATTACAAAGGCACAATGAAAGCTTTAAAATATAGCACAAAAAAATCCTGCTAATATTCTGTGTAACAAAGATGTGAGAGTCTACTGGAATTGTGCTGTTATTTTAATGTTTTACAACTTGTTTATCCATTGCTGACTCAAGTATGGTCTTCTGAAAAACAATTTATAAGGGAATCACAGAAAGTTGAATCGGTTCAT